>NW_027204215.1:25000-175000 GCF_024711535.1 Dipodomys merriami
TTCCTTAACAAGTTCCCTAATCCTTTCTGTAACCCTGACCTTAACATATTCCCAGACCCTAACTAGTTCCCAAACCCTATTTCTTTTTTTCTTTTTTTCTTTTTTTTGTCTTTTTCGGTACTGAGGATCGAACCCAGGACGCTGCACTTGCTAGGCAAGCGCTTTGCTACTGAGCTACATCCCAGCCCGTCCAAACCCTATTTCTCTAGTGCTAATTCTCTAACACTAACATGTTCCCTAACACATTCCAGACATTCCCTAACACATCTGTTAACCCTAACCTTAACATATTCTCAATCCCATACTAGTTCTCTATTGCTAACTAGTTCTCTAATACTAACATGTTCCCTAACATTCCAGAATTTCCATAACACATTCATTAACCCTAACCTTAACATATACCCAAACTCTAGCTCCCAAACCCTAACTAGTTCTCTAACGTGTTCCCTAACACATTCCAGAAGTTCTCTATCACATTAATTAACCCTAACATTCCCATTCCCAAACCCTAACTAGTTCTCTAGTTCTCTAGCACTAGTTCTCTAACACTAACATGTTCCATAACATTCCCTAACAAGTTCTCTAATCGTTTCTGTAACCCTGACCTTAACATATTCCCAAAGCCTAACCTATTCCCAAATCCTAATTCTCTAGTTCTCAAACACTGACATGTTCCCTAACATGTTCCAGAAATCCCTAAAACATTCGTTAACCCTAGCCTTAAAAATATTCTCAAACACTAACTAGTTCCCAAGCTCTAGTTCTCTAGTGCTAACTAGTTCTCTAAAACTAACATGTTCCCTAACACAGAAGTTCCCTAACACATTCGTTTACCCTAACCTTAACATATTCCCAAACCCTAACTAGTTCTTGAACCCTAACTAGTTCTCTAATGCTAACTAGTTCTCTAACACTAACATGTGCCCTAACACATTCCAGAAGTTCCCTAACATTCGTTAACCCATTCCCAAACCCTAACTCAAACATGCCCTAACTCAAACCCAAATCATAACCCTATGAGATACCCTAACATGTGTGATAATCTAATACATAACCTAACATGAACCCTAACATGTGCTCTAACCTTAACTCACGCCATAATCCAATCCTAATGTACATACCCTACCACAAACCGTACCACATACTCTAACATGTAGCCTGACAATTGTATACCACAAAACTCATACCCTAAACACTACTCTAAAAATCAACAATTATCCTAACAGGTACCCCAACATGTACTCTGAACTCTGCAAGTATCCTTACATGTTTCCTAACATATGCCCTAATATAAGTACACTCACATGTACTCTTTACCATACATATACCTTAATATACCCTAACAGATGCATAAACCTTAACCAAAACCATAACCTTAACCCATACTGTGTGTCTTAACTCTATCATATGATCTAACGTGTACCCAAACACATAATCGAACCATTAACACATAGCCTAACAAGAACACTAACATGTACTCTTAAACATACATGTACCCTAATATGAACCAAAGCATGTACTCTAAACACTAATGCACCCTAGGAAATACCCTAACAAGTACTCTAAACCATACAGGTACCCTTACATGTACCCCCAACTAAACCCATGCCACAACCTAATACATGCCTACCCAAACACATATCCTAACATGTACTCTAACACATACCTTCATATATACTCTAAGCAGGTACATTACCCTAACATGTATCCTAAGCCAAAGCCTAACCATGTATCCAAACCGTAACATGTATCCTAAGATGTACCCTAACACTACCATGTGTGCCAAACTTTACATGCACCCTAACAAGTACCCAAACTATCTATGCATAAATTAACACATACTCTAACCCTAATCTAAACCATAACAAATACCCTAATATATATCCTAACCACAACATAAATCTTTATTTTTATTGTAAAGATACTATACAGAGGGTTAAAGTTACATGAGCAAGGTAATGAGTACACTTCCTATTGAGCATTGTTACCCCCTCCATTGTTTTCCCCCTACCATTCCTTCCTTCCCTACCTTCCCCGAGGTTTTTTTAAATTGTGATTAAGTGATTACATAATTTCCCAAATTTCACAGTATTGTGGAATAATGATGCTCATTTAAAATCACAAGTTCATTCTAATTTTCCTGGAGCAAATTGTCTATCAAAGTCTATAACATATAATGCTGTACACATATACACCATACATGTGATCAGCAGCGTGGGGATATTTAGTAGTGGTTCGACCAGATGACTGGGAGTTCTTTGTTTCTTAAGTCCTGTTAGTTTTGTCGCATCACCTAACATTTTGGATTTAGCATCCACTTATCAGGGAGACCATCTACCGTTTGTCTCTTTGCTCTTGGCTTACCTCGCTCAACATGATTCCCTCTAGCTCCATCCATTTCCCTGCAAATGCCATTATTTTGTCATTTCTAATGGCTGCATTTTCCATTATGTATAGATAGACAATTTTTGGATCCATTCATCTGTGGTGGGGCATCATATCCTAGCTATTGTGAACAGTGCTGCAATAAACATGGAGGTGCACGTGTCCTTGTATATTGGTTCCTGTTGTTCAGGGTAGATGTCTAGTAGTGGTATGACTGGGTCGTAAGGGAGGTCAATATTTAGCTTTCTAAGGACCCTCCTGACTGCTTTCCAAAGTGGTTGTATAAGTGTACATTCCCACCAGCAGTGTAATAGGGTTCCTCTTTCTCCACATCCCCTCCAGCATTTGTCGTTGGCTCATTTGTGGATGTGGGACATTCTGACTGGGGTAAGGTGGTATCTCAGGGTTGTCTTTATTTGCATTTCCTTCAACACCAGGGATGATGAACATTTCCTCATGTGTTTCTTTGCCATTTTTATTTCTTCATCTGAGAAATCCCTCTTTAGTTCCCTTGCCCATTTAGTAATTGGTTTGTTAGGTTTGGGAGATATTAGCTTCTTGAGTTCCCTGTATATACTGGATGTTAACCCCTTGTCTGACATATTGCTGGTAAATATTTTTTCCCAATAAGTTGGTTATCTTTCTAGGTTGGTGCGATAGATTTAGCTGTGCAGAAGCTTTTTATTTTAAGGTAGTCCCATTTGTCGAGTCTCTCTCCAATTTGTTGTGACCCTGGGACTCTGTTCAGGAAGTTCCTTCCTGTGCCTATTAGTTCAAGTATCTCTCCTACTCTGTCCTGCAGTAGTTTCAGAGATTCATGTTTAATGTTAAGTCTTTAATCCATTTTGAGTTGATGTTGGTGCATGGTGATAGGCTGGGGTCCACTTTTAGTTTTCTGCATGTGGCCGCCCAGTTTTCCCAGCACCAGTGGTTGAAGAGGCTGTGTTTCTTCCATTGTATGTCTTTGGCTCCTTGGTCGAATATCAGCTGGCTGTAGGCCTGTGGATTTATTTCTGGATCTTCTATTCTGTTCCATTGGTCTTCGGGTCTGTTTTTGTGCCAGTACCATGCTGTCTTTGTTATTATGGCTCTGTAGTAGAGTTTGAAGTTCAGCATGGATATCCTTCCCATGTTGTCTTTATTCCCTAGAATTGTTTTGGCTATTCTAGGTCTTTTGTTGTTCCATATGAATTCTTGGACTGTTTTATGTATTTCAGTGATGTATGTCATTGGGATTTTAATAGGAATTGCATTGAATTTGTATATTAATTTTGGAAGTATTACCATCTTCACTATATTAAGTCGGCCTATCCAAGAGCATGGGAGGTCTTTTCATTTCCTAGTGTCTTCTGCAATTTCTTAAATTTTTATAGTTTTCATTAAATAGTTCTTTTACATCTTTGGTTAGGTTAATTCCTAAATATTTTATTTTGGGGGAGGTTATTGTGAATGGGGTTGCTCCCTGTATTTCCCTCTCTTCTTATACATTGTCAGTGTACAGGAAGGCAACTGATTTTTGTGGGTTTATTTTGTACCCTGCTACTTTGCCGAAGTGATTTATGATTTCTAAGAGTTTGGGGGTGGAGTTTTTGGGATCATGAAGGTATAGTATCATGTCGTCTGCAAAAAGGGATAGTTTAACGTCTTCTTTCCCTATGCGGATCCCTTTAATGTCTTTTTCTTGCCTTATTGCCCTGGCTAAGGGTTCCAGGACTATGTTGAAGAGGAGTGGAGACAATGGGCATCCTTGCCTTGTTCCTGATTTTAGGAGAATTGGTTGTAGCTTTTCCCCATTAAGTATAATATTGGCTATTGGTCTGTCATAAATGGCTTTGTTTTAAGAAATGTTCCTTCTATTCCTATTTTCTCCAGAGCTTTTAGCATGAATGAATGTTGAATTTTATCAAAGGCCTTTTCTGCATCTGTGGCGATAATCATGTGATTCTTGACCTTGCCTCTGTTGATGTGTTGGATTACATTTATTGACTTACGTATGTTAAACCATCCCTGTATCTCTGGGATGAAGCCTACCTGGTCATAGTGTATGATTTTTTTTATGTGTTTTTGGATTCCGTTAGCTATTGTTAAGGATCTCTGCATCTGTGTTCATCAAGGAAATTGGCCTGTAATTCTCCTTTTTGGTTGGGTCTTTGCCTGGTTTGGGGATGAGTGTGATATTGGCTTCGTAGAATGAGTTTGGGATAGCTCCCTCCTTCTCTGATTCTCTGAAGAGCTTGAGGAGTATGGGTATTAGTTCTTCTTTAAAGGTCTTATAGAATTCTGCTGTGAAACCATCTGGTCCTGGGTTTTTTTTGTTGGAAGACTTTTGATAGCTTCCTGTAACTCGTTGTAGGATATTGGCTTATTATTTCTCTAAAAATGCACCCATTTCTGCCAGGTTTTCTTCCTTTAGAGAGTATAACTTTTTAAAGTAGTCCCCTAGGATTGTTTGGATATCCTGGGTATGTATTGTGATTTTTCCCGTGGCATCCCTAATCCTGTTAATGTGGGTTTCCTCTCTTCTTTTTTTAATTAATCCTGCCAACGGTCCATCAATTTTGTTTATTTTTTCAAAGAACCAGCTTTTTTTGTGTGTGTGAAGATACTATACAGAGGGTTACAGTTACATGAGTGAGGTAATTAGTACACTTCCTCTTGAACATTGTTACCCCCTCCATTGTTTTCCCCCTACCATCCCCTCCCTCCGTACCTTCCACAAGGTTCTTTTTTTTATTGTGATTAAGTGATTACATAATTTCCCGAATTTCACAGTATTATAGAGTAATGATGCGCATTTAAAGTCACAAGTTCATTCTAACTTTCCTGGAGCAAATTGTCTATCACAGTCTGTAACATATAACGGTGTTCACATGTTATACACCATATATGTGATCAGCAGCATGGGGATATTTAGTAGTGGTTCAACCAGATGAGTGGGAGTTCTTTGTTTCTTAAGTCCTGTTAGTTTTGTCGCATCACCTAACATTTTGGATTTAGCATCCACTTATCAGGGAGACCATGTACCGTTTGTCTCTTCAAAGAACCAGCTTTTTGTTTGGTTAATTTGGGCTATAATTTTCTGACTTTCTAATTGGTTAATCTCTGCTCTTAATTTGGTTATCTGGCTCCATCTAGTAACTTTAGGTTCCATTTTTTCTTGTTTTTCTAGCTGTTTTACACAACACAAATCTTAACCACTACCACATACTGTAAACCTCACATGCACCCTAACACGTACATCATATGTAACAAACAATACCATTACACGTAGCTTAAACCTAACCTGTGCCCTCACACAAGCCCTAACCCTAACAAATAACCTAACAAATAGCCTCACTATTAACACATATCCTAATACACACCCTAACATGTCCAGCGACAAGTACCTAAACACACACTCTAAACCTTACAAGCATTCTAACATGTCCCTTAACACAGTCCAATGCATATCCTAACACATGCCCAAACTTTAACTCAAATCCTAAACCTAACATATTCTATACACATACTCTAACATGTACTGTAAATCCTAACTTGTTAGGTAAAAAGTATGCTAACACATACTCCAAACCATATGGGTACCCTTACATGCATCTTAACCTAAATCCCAACCCCACCCACATCCTGTTACTTACCAGACTTACCTGAATCCTTGGAGGTAGATGGCCATCTTTCATCAAACCTGCTTAAGCTGGGTCCAGTTTCCACAGGGATACATAGCACACAATACCTCACATGTGCATGCATGGCAGGTGTGTACATGTGCATGCATGGCAGGTGTGTAAACAGAGTGAAAGCAAAGCTGACTGCATTCTAATCTCCTGTCTCACCCAAAGTTAGGCCTAGCAGGATCCACGCCTTCAAGCACAACAGGGCAAGGACTCTGAGTAAAACCCCACGACTGCTGAAGGCCATTGGACTGACTGGACACACACTGTAAATCTACAGGTCTGGAATCATGAACACCAACAAGTACTTCAAACATGCCCTAACTTTAACCCAAATCATAACCCTAAGAGATACCCTAACACATGTGACAATCTAACACATACCTTAACAGTAACATATGCTCTAACATGTACTCAAACCCTAACAACTACCTGAACATGTACTGTAAACCACACAAGTATCCTTACATGCACACTAACATGTACCCCCTAAATGTACTCCAACACTAACAGACAGCTTAAACCTAAAACATACCCTAATGTGTACTTTAACACAGAACCCTAACATCTATCCTAGCAAATACCCTAATCACTAAGACACAGTAACAATTACCCTACCAATGCTCTAAACCATACAGGTACCCTTACATGTACCTTAATATGTACCACCAATGTACCTTAATACATACCCTAACACACACCCTCATCCAAAGCCTAACATACATACCCTACCACAAACCTTACCACATACTCTAACATGTAACCTAACAAGTACCATAACACTAATACATACCCTAAACATGTATTCTAAACATTAACAATTATCCCAACTGGTACCCCAACATGAACTGTAACTCTGCAAGGATCCTTACATGTTTCCTAACTTGTGCCCTAATAGAAGTCACTAACGTGTACTTTTATCATACATATACCTTCATATACGCTAACAGGTGTGCTAACCTTAACCAAAACAATAACTCTAACCCACACTCTACCATGTGCCTTAACTCTACCATACAGTCTAACCTGAACCCAAACACATACTCAAAGTATTAACAGCCTAACAAGAACACTAACAGGTACTTTTAAGTATACATGTACCCTAATATGAACCCTAGCATGTACTCTAACACTAATGCACCCTAGCAAATACCCAAACAAGTACTCTAAACCATGCAGGTACTCTTACATGTACCCCAAATCCTCATACCCTAATACATCCTACCCTAATGCATATCATAACATGTTCTAAACACTACAATATACCATAGCAAGTACCCTCATATATACTCTGAACAGGCACATTACCCTAACATATACCCTAAGCCAAAGCCTAACCATATACCCAAACCATAATGTGTGTCCTAAGATGTACCCTAACACTACCATGTGCTCCAAATTTTACATGCACCCTAACAAGTACCCAAACATATACATTAACATATACTCTAACCCTAAGGCAAACTCTAACAAATATCCTAAGACATATCCTAACCACAACACATATCTTGACCACTACCACGTACTGTACCTCACATGCACCCTAACAAGTACCTCATATTTACAGATCCATACCAAATACACTGCTTAATCCTAAACTGTACCCTCATACGTGCCCTAACCCCAACACATAACTTAACCCTAACACATAGCTTCACTCTTCACATATTGAACAAGTACTCTAAACCTAACATGCACTCTAACGTGTCCCCTAATGTACCCCAATGCATATCCGAACACATGCCTTAACCTTAACTCAAATCCTAGCATATTCTCTAACACATACCCTAACCCTAACACATATCCTAACATGTACTCTAAATCATAACATATAAGGTAAAAATTATGCTAACACATCCTCTAAACCGTACAGGTACTCTTACATGTACCCTAACACATACCATAACACATTCATGTCCTAACCCTAACATATACTCTAACCACTAACATGTATGATAAAAAAGTACTCTAACATAGTCAGTACCCTAACATGAACTCTAAATATACCCATAACATCAAAAACCCTACAATTTAAATCTAACCTCAATCATACCAACCTTAAAAACAGTAGCCCTAACAACCCTAAACATTAACATCACCCCTGACCACTGACAATCCTATTCCTTTACCCTATTTCTCAACAACCCAAGTGCTTAACCCTATTCCTCCTCTAGCTCTGGGGGATGGGTTAGGGCTGCAGAATGTATTAGGTATACCATTATTGTATGCATTTGAGTTGGCAAATGGCTTGGGGTTAGGCCTAAGATTGGTGAGTGGCTTAGTGTATATGTTAAGGGTACAGGTACTCTAAGCAAAACTTGAACCTACCATTAACATAAACAAACAACCCTATACTTGAATCCAAACCCAAACCAGACCAATCCTAACAACAGTAGCCCTAGTAACACTAGCCCCTATTGTCACCACCCCAGACTCCTGGCAACCCAAGTTTCTTAACCTAATCCCAACCCCACCCACACCCTGATACTTACCAGACTTACCTGCATCCTTGGAGGTAGATGGCCTTCTTTCATCAAACCTGCTTAAGCTGGGTCCAATTTTCACACAGAGATACATAGCACTCAATCCCCACCCATACCCTCATATGTGTACACATGGCAAGTGTGTGAACAGAGTGAAAGCACAGCTGACTGCTCAGTCCAGTCTCCAGTCTCCCCCAAAGTTGGGCATAGCAGGGCCCACACCATTGAGCAGGGTATGGCAAGGACTCTGAGCAAACCAACCCCACAACGGCTGAGGCCATGGGAGTGGCCTAACATACACTCTAAACCATACAGGTTTGGAATCCTGAACACTAACATGTGCCTCAAACATGCCCTAACTCCAACATAGCCCTAAGAAATACCCTAACATGTTTGCTAACCCTTACACGTACCTGAACCCTAACATGTACCCAAACCCTAACACATACCTGAACACATGCAGTAAACCACACATGTACCCTAAGATGTACCCCCCAATATACTCTAACATGTTCCCTAACATATAACTTAACCCTAACATGTATCCTAACACATACTCTAACCCTAACATGTACCCTAATTACTAACGTACGGTAACAATTACCCTAACGTAGTCTAAACCATACACGCACCCTTACATACACCCGAACAACAATGTGTCTTAACAATACCCTAACATGTGGTCTTAATATATACCATAATCTTACCAAACATACCTAAAACCTAAACCATGACATACCTAAGCCCTAACACATACCCGACCTCTAACACAAACCTGCTACATACTAAAATTTTACCCTTACCCTAACACATATTGTAACATATACTCAAAATACTAACATGTATGGTAACAATTATTCTTACATGAACTTTGAACAAAACAGGTACTCTTACATGTACCCTAGCATGTACCCCTAACACTCTAATGTATACCGTAAGATATAAATTAAGATACTCTGACATGTAACCTAAACATAACATATACCTTAACTACTGTCACGCACTGTAAACCTTACATATACCCTAAGAAGTACCCTAAACTTATGCCAACACATATCTTAACATGTTGCCTAACCCAAACCATAACTGTAACCCCAACACATACTCAAACATGTACTCACATTCTAAACATGTGCACATATCTTACAACGTATCTCATGTGTACTTCAAGTCATAAGTATACTCTAACACGTGCACAACACATACCATTTCCTAACATATACTCCAAATGATAACTCATATCCTAACAAGCACCCTAACACTTATTCAAAACCATGCAAGTACTCTTAAACTCACTCAAATGTGTACCCCAAAGTAACCTAATATACACCCTAATATGTGCCCTAACTTTACCAAGTATTTTAACCCTAACAGATTTCCCAATAGTACTCTAACACATTAAACATACTCTAGACACTAACATAAATGGTAACAAGTACCCTACCATGTACTCTATAAAGTATACAGGTAACCTTACATGTACCCTGAAATCACCTAATATACTCTAACCCTGACCCTAACATGTATTCTATCAAGTACCTTGACATGTACTGTAAAAGATATAAGTATCCATACATGTACCCTAACATGACTCAAACATAAGCTAGCATGTACCCTAACATGTACCCTAACATACCCTAATAAGTACTGTAAACCACACAAGTATCTTTTTATGCACCCTAACATGTATCCCCAATGGTCCATAACACAGCCTAACATGTGCCCTAACCCTAAAAGATCCCCTAACACATACCATAGTATCTACCCTAAGACACACTCTAACAAGTGCCCTAACATGTACCGTAACCCTAACAAATCCCCTATCAAGTACCCTAATTCTAAAACATACCCTAACATGGACCCAAACACATAGCATAATGTGTGCCATTACTTTACCATGTATATTAAACCTAACAGATTTCCCAATAGCACTGTAATGCACTAAACATGCTCTAGACCCTAACCCATATGGTAACAAGTACTGAAACATGTACTCTATAAACCGCAAGTGTACCCTGAATGTACCCTAACAAAATATAATCCATACTCTAAATATAGTATCAAGGACTTACCCTTACATATACCCTAACTCACACCTTCACACAAAAACTAACCCAAACCTTACTATCCTTACACATACTCTAATCCTAACATGTATATTAACATGTGCCCCAACCACTAACACACAGTAACAAGTACCCTAACACATACAGGTACTCTTATAAGCACCTTAACATGTACCCCAAATGTACCCTAACACTAACCCTAAGCAATACCCTAACACACATCGTAAACCTAACACAATATTGACTTGTGCCCTGAAACATCATAGTTCCCTAACATGTGCTCTTTTACCTAGGTGCCCTTACAAGCACCCTAACATGTACTCGAAATGTAACCCAACACATACCCTAACACGTGCCCAAAAAATAACCAAAACCATAACCTTAACCAATACCCTAACATATGTCCTAACCCATGTCCTAACCCAAACACATACTCTAACACATATCCTAATAAATACCCTAACCACTAATACATGGTCTAAACCATACAGATAACCTTCATGTACCACAAATGTATAACCTGACACACAACCTAGTGCTGGCTCTAGTCCTAACATGTACCTAAACCCTAACATGTACCCCAAAATGCTCCCTAACATATACTCCATCATACACCCTAACTCTGGCCCATACTCATACACTAACATATACCCTAACCTAAATCCACACACAAATATGTACCCTAACACCTTATGTACCTTAAAGTGTGCCCCAACCCTAAAATGTATGGTAGACATTAACATGTATCCTAACAAGTACCCTAACACATACTCCAAGTGATCCTTACATGCACTCTAACATGTACCCAACATGCATCCTAACATGTACCCTTACACATACCTAACCCTAACACATAGCTTAACCCTAACAATCCCAAACACTTACCATAACTGTATCATGTACCCTAATGTATACCCTAACCACTAAAATGTACAGAATCAAGCACCCTAACACGTATTTTAAACCATAAAGGTTTATGTACACCCTAACATGTATCCCAAACCTACCCTAAATGTATGCCCTAACATGTACCCTAATGTACCTTAAACCCAAATACTATCTTAACATGTTCCCTAACATGTACCCCACCATACACCCTAACTGTGAACCAATACTCACTTCTTAACATGTGCCTTAGCCCACACTCATACTCATACCCTAAGGCATACCCTAAGCCACTCAGCAATCTTATGCCTCACCCTAAACCAGCTGCTAATCCAAATCCATAACTGTATGACTAACACTTTCTACAACTCCCCAAACCTACATTAACTGTTTACTAACTAATTACCAAATCCTCAATTGTTCCATACCCACTCTGAAGACCACTCTATAACATATCCATCATCCTAACCCATCCCACAAAGTTCTTCCATGCACGTTCCCAAACTAACTCTGAAGCTAACTTTAACATGTATTTTAACCCTAACAGATTTCACAATAGCACTCTAATACATTACACATACTCTAGACACTAACACATATGGTTATAAATAGCCTAACACATACTCTATAAACCATACATGTAACCTTACATGTACCCTGAATGTACCCTAGCATACTCTAACCCTGACCTTAACATATACCCTAACATGTACTCTAACAAGCACCCTGACACATCCTCTAAAAAACTGTAACCCTAAAACACATCCAAACATATATTCTAATACAAGCTCTAAACACTTACATGTATCCTACAAGTACTCTAACATGTACTTCTAGTATTACATGTACCCTAAACTGTGCACAACACAGGTAACCTTACATATATCCCAAATGTATAAGTACCCAAACATGTACTCTATAAACCTAACTTAGCCTGACCCATTCCATAATCCAAATGCTAATCCTTTCCATAACTCCTAACTTCACCAGATCCTTAACCCATTCTCTAACCAATCCATTATCATACGGTAACATTGACCCTAACACTAACTTAGCTCTTCATACAAACCTGCTATGTTTGGCTAATTGAAAACCCAGCACCTGATCTAACCTATTTCTGATCCATAACAAAAAATTTAATTCTAACTTCCACCCTGAGTAGCCCTAAAACACCCAAACTTAACCCTGCCCTTAGCATCAACAACCCTACACCTATAACCAATTCCTCAACAATTCTTCCACAACCTTATGTCTCTCATAGCTTTGGGAAGCTGGTCAAAGCTCCTGAATGTGTTAGGTACACACTAGTAAATGGATTTGAGATAGCTCACAGCTCAGGATAGAGAGCAGGGTGGGGCCTAGGGTCATCAAAGTTGTTCTGACAAGTAACAACTTACCAAGCAGGAAGGAGTAGACCTCCCTTCCTCACAAATGCCTTCACCCAAAAAATAAAAACAAAAAAACAAAAAACAAATGCCTTCACCCCTTCTCCAGGTACCACAAGCACAGATGAAAGCATGGTAGAGATGAGGATGGAAGCCTAAGTTGGGACTCAGTCTGCCAAAGCATACACTGAGTTGTGCGAACTCTCCCCAGTTTCTCCTGACACTCAGTACATTTTCTCCTCAAAGTGCCTACAGGCAGAGGCAGGCAACCAGCAACAAAGGCTAGGCATCCAGGAGCCCTGTCACAGACAAGTGGGACCTGGTATGTCTGACAGGGAAAAGAAAAGGCTAGGTTATGCCTTCTGCTTTCCTCAAAAGATCCTTATCAGAATGTTGACATGATTCAGTCTACAGGAACTGATTAGCTTCTAAGGCATAAAATAGAGAGCTTAGTGTTGAGGTGTCGCCCTAGCCTGTGAAGAGCCCTGAACATATTATCCCCAGAATTCAACAAAGCAAATTGAAATACCTTGAAATGTCTGACAAAATGTAAGGTGTATGTAATGAAAACATAAACATGTGTCACACATCCTCTCACCCCCTAACCACCATACCTTGTGCAGGACATAGCTGAAAGCTCAGTAAAGACATGGTGTCATGGATACAGGCCTGGGATGAGCCTAATGTGGTCAAATTTGTTCTGACAGGTATCAACTTACCAAGCAGGATTGGAGAGGCTTCATCTCATTCTCCAGACCCAAGTGTAGACATGAAAGTATAGATGAATACTTGATGCAGACTCGGAGAAACACCAGCAGCGAGAGCAAGTTCTGAAGGGATCCAATCCATCCAGACCATCCCACATTGGTCTATACACCATGAACCTATATTCGCGATTCCAAGCTTCCAAGCTCTCCCATTTTATTCTGACACTCTGCATGTTTTCTTCTCAAAATGCCTATAATCAGAGGGAGACAATATGTATCAAAGGCTGGAAATCATGGAAAACAAAGGCTAGAGAGAAAGAACCAGGGCCAAGAGCTGAGGCACTTGCCTAGCTTATGGGAGGCCCTGGAACACAATACCACTGGAATTCACAGACAGTAAACTGAAACACCTTTGTGTACCTAGTAACTTGTAAAAGAGAGCTAGGAACATGGCTTAGTGGCAGAGTGGCCTAGCATGCATAAGGCCCTGGGTTCAAATCCTAAATACCACATACAAAGAAAAATCTGGAAGTGGTGCTGTGGCTCAAGTGGTAGAGTGCTAGCCTAGCCCTGAATGAAAGAGCTCAGGGACATTGCCCAGGCCCTGAGTTCAAGCCCCAGGACAGGCCAAAAAAATGTATTAAATACCTATGTTATGAAAACAAAAATCTCTTTGTGCTGGTCCTGGGGCTTGAACTAGGGGCCTGGGTGCTCACCCTGAGTTGTTTTTGTCCAGTGCTGTACCACTTGAGCCACAGCTCCACTTCTAGATGAGCCAGAATAGGAATTGGACATCCTTTAGAGCAGGCATAGTCAGAGCTGGTCAAAACTGGAGCTGTTGCCAACAAGGGAAAGGCCCAGACAAGGAGAAAGCCCAAACCAGGGGCTCAGGGAAGGCCCACACCCAGGGAAGGACAAGACCTGGGGAAGGCCGAGACCCAAGGAAGGCCTGGACCCAGGGAAGGCCTGGGGGAAGAAAAGGACCCTGGGAAGGGATGGACTCAGGGAAGGCCCAGATTCAAGAAAGAATGGGGGGAGGGACTGGGAAGGTGGCTCAGTGGTAGAGCGCTTGCCTTGCATGCCTGAGGCCCTGGGTTGGATTCCTCAGCGCCACATAAGCAAAAAGAAAAAAGCCGGATATGGTGCTGTAGCTCAAGTGGTAGAGCGCTAGCCTTGAGCTGAAGAGCTGAGGGACAGCGCCCAGGCCCAGAGTTCAGGCCCCACGACCAGACCCCCTCCACCCCCCCAAAAAAGAAAAGAAAGAATGGGACTCAGGGAGTCATGGACCCAGGGAAGCCCTGGACTCAGATATGTGGACTTGCAACAGCCCAGACCCTGAGCTGTCAGCACAGAGGTGCTACAGAGGCCTGGTGTGGGGCCTTCTGGGTGTGGGGGCTGCCTAGTGTGGGGGCTGCCTAGTGTGGGGCCTGTCTGGTGTGGGGCCTGCCTGGTGTGAGGCCTGTTGAGACCTGGTGTAGGGCCTGGGGTGGGGCCTGGTGTGGGACCTGCCTGGTGTGGGACCTGCCTGGTGTGGGGCCTGGCATGGAGCCAGCCTGGTGTGGGGCCTGCCTGGTGTAGGGCCTGGTATGGGGCATGGCGTGGGGCCTGGTGTGGGGGCTGCCTGGTGTGGGGGCTGCCTGGTGTAGTGCCTGGGGTGGGGCCTGGTGTGGGGCCTGCCTGGTGTGGGGCCTGCCTGGTGTGGGGCCAGCCTGGTGTGAGGCTCGTTGTGGGACCTGGTGTAGGGCCTGGGGTGGGGCCTGCCTGGTGTGGGTTCTGGTATGGGGCCTGGTGTGGGACCTGCCTGGTGTGGGGCTTAGTGTGGGGCCTGCCTGCTGTGGGGCCTGGTATGGGGCCTGATGTAGGGCCTGGTATGGGGCCTGGTGTGGGACTTGATGTGGGACCTGCCTGGTGTGAGTCTGCCTGGTGTGAGTCTGCCTGGCGTGAGGCCTGGCGCGGGGTCTGTCTGGTGTGGGGCCCGGTATGGGGCCTGGTGTGGGACCTGGTGTGGGACCTGCCTGGTATGGGGACTGGTATGGGGGCTCCCTGGTGTGAGTCCTGCCTGGTGTGGGGCCTGCCTGGTGTGGGGCCTGCCTGGTGTGGGGCTTGATGTGGGACCTGCCTGGTGTGAGCCTGCCTGGTATGGGACCTGGCATGTGGCCTGGTGTGAAGCCTGGCGTGGGGGCCCTGGTGTGGGGCCTGGTATGGGGCCAGGCATGGGGCCAGCCTGGTGTGGGGCCTAGTATGTGGCCTGCCTGGTGTGGGGGCTCCCTGGTGTGGGGCCTGCCTGGTGTGGGGGCTCCCTGGTGTGGGGCCTGCCTGGGGTGGGGCCAGCCTGGTGTGGGGCCTGGTATAGGGCCTGGTTTGGGGCATGGTATGGGACCTGGCGTGGGACCTGGTGTGAAGCCTGGCGTGGGGGCCCTGGTGGGGGGCCTGGTGTGGGGCCTGGTATGGGGCCAGGCATGGGGCCAGCCTGGTGTGGGACCTGCCTGGTATGGGGCCTGCCTGGTGTGAGTACTGGTATGGGGCCTGGTGTGGGGCCTGCCTGGCATGGGGCCTGGTGTGGAGGCTCCCTGGCGTGGGGCCTGGTGTGGGACCTGCCTGGTATGGGGCCTGCCTGGTGTGAGTACTGGTATGGGGCCTGGTGTGGGGCCCACCTGGTGTGGGGCCTGCCTTGCATGGGGCCTGGTGTGGGGCCTGCCCGGTGTGGGGGCTCCCTGGTATGGGGCCTGCCTGGTGTGGGGCCTGGTATGGGGCCTGCCTGGTGTGGGGCCTAGTATGGGGCCTGCCTGGTGTGGGGGCTCCCTGGTGTGGGGCCAGCCTGGTGTGGGGCCTGGTGTGGGGGCTGCCTGGTATGGGGCCTGGTGTTGGGGCTCCCTGGTGTGGGGCCTGCCTGGCATGGGGCCTGGTGTGGGCTCTGCCTGGTGTGGGGCCTGCCTGGTGGGGAGAGGCAGGCCGCACTTCACACACTTCCACAGCCACCCTCACCCAGGCCTGGGCCTAGACAGCTCCGGACGCCTGGCTCAGGGCCTGGCCGCACCGAAGTCACCTCAGGAAGGACATAAATGACACACCGGCAGAGGCAGGCTGCACTGCTCCATGCACTTCCACAGACACCCACACCCAGGCCTGGGCCTAGACAGCTCCGGACCCCTAGCTCAGGGCCTGGCCGCACCGAAGTCACCTCAGAATGTGCTCAAAGGACACACCGGGAGAGGCAGGCCGCACTGCTCCAGGCACTTCCACAGACACCCGCACCCAGGCCCTGTCTGCACCTGGCCGGAGGCCGCTCAGCTCCGCTCAGCTCGGCTTCACAGTCGCCTCAAGGTCCGCTCAGGGCGCCGTCCCGCCTCCTCCACAAACAAGCTGAATGTGCTGAACCTGCGTTCCTCCAGGCGCTTCCCCGGAGAAAAGCCGCCGGCGCCTGACAGGACCAGGGTCCGGAAGCAATGCCCGCCACAGGTGCACAGCACCCGCCCAGCTTTAGGCCCGAAGCCACCACGCGCTCTGAGAGGAAGGAGCTGCCGGAGCCGCCCACAGGTGTGCCCGCCTAAGAACCAACCCAAACCAGTCCAGCCCTCCGGCCCCGCCCTGCACCACACCTGCGCTGCCCCACAAGACCCGCCCCTTCACTGCTCACTCCCTCTCCTGCCCCTCCCACCCCTCCCGCGCTCTACCCCACAAGCCCCGCCCACCCACTACCCACTCCCTCTCCACCCCTCCGCGCTCTATCCCACAAGCCCCGCCCATACACTACTCACTTCCTCTCCTGCCCCACCCCTCCCGTGCTCTGCCCCACAAGCCCCGCCCCTGGGCCACTCACTTCCTCTCTAGTCCCCCCCTCCCGCACAAGCCCCGCCCAGCGCTGGGCTGGCAGTGAGCACTGTCCTCGAAGCTCAGTGGCTGCCTTGGGGCGTGCTGCACGGCCCTGTGGGCCTGGAAGCAGGGAATCGCCCGCAGGCTTCAGCACAGAGGCCTGGGCTGGGCGCCTGTCCCTTCGGTGGCTGGCGGTGATGGCACAGCCTGGGGCTCCGGAGGAGGGGCGGGGTCACCGGCATGGGGCCCGGGCCGGGCCGTGTCTGCTTGTCGGGAACCCCGCAGTAGCCCCGAAGTAGCTCCCGGGCCCCGCCTGCTCCTGCACAGCCGGAAGACCCCGCCCAGTCCGCAGGCCCCGCCCTGGTCCCCCGCAGAGGCCCCGCCCGCCCGGCGGGCCAGCGCGGCAGGCTGCGCTGGTGATGGTCACGGGAGTCCGCCAGTCTTGGGAAAGAAATGGCAGCCGGGGAGGAGGAGGAGGGGGTTAGGCGAGTGTCCGTGGGTGATGCCGGCAGGGCGGGGCTGCGAGGCGGGGCCGGCATTTCCCGCCAGGCCCTCTCTCGGTGGCGGTGCTAGGTGAGGCTTGGGGACGCTGGGTGCGGCTGGCTGGGCGGCGTCTGGGTTTCCTGTGGGGCGGGCCCTGGGGAGGGGCGGGGCCTTGAGAAGGGCGGGGCTGCAGGAGGGGCGGAGTTAGAATTTCCCGCGGGGAGCAGTCGCGGGAAAGCGGAGGCGCCATGGCCTACAGGCAGAGTGAGCGCTGGACGGGGAAAAACAGAAAAGAAAAGGGCAAAAAAGTCCGGAACCTGTGTGATCTGACCCTGTACTGGAGCTCAGCACACCTGTGCGGGGGGGGGGGGGGGGGGGGGGTCCGGGTCTGTGCAGGGGTGAGGGGAGGGGTACTTGAGTCAGGAGGAGGGCTCAGGTGGAGGGGGTCAGGAGGAAGGGTCGGAGATGGGGGTCAAGTGGACAGGGGACGGTAGAAGGGGGCAGGGTCCCCTCCTCTGAGCCCAGGGGCGTTAGGGGACAGGGACGAGTGGCCGTAGCGTGGTCAGACCTTGAGGACGAGGGTCCAGGCACGGGCTGAGATCAAAGGCAGCGGCAGAGATGCCTCCTAGACTTAGGGGACAGGGTGTCCTGGGGGTCAGGTCTCCTAGACCTGGGGGTCAAGGTCTCCTGGGTGTCAGGGTCTCCTGGAGGTCAGGGTCTTTCTGGGGTTTCATTAATGCTCCTAGGTCTTCTTCAGTGGCCTGAGGTCTGGAGTCAGTGTCGGCACAAAGGGCAGCAGAGGCTGAGGGTGGGTACGGCAGGTGGCTGGCATGTGGCATGTGCTGGGGACCCAACCCTGTGCCTCAGGCTGCCCAGGATTCCTCCCAGGTGACAAGAGTAGAAGCAGCCGCTGGGCATGTGGGGGGGTAGTGAGTGTCCCCATGGAGAGCCTGAGGGCCAAGTGTCCCCACAGTGGGCCAGAGTGCTGTCCCCATGGTGGCTGAGTGTCCCCACAGCGGGCCTGAGTGCTGAGGCACACTTACATACACCCGAACACCAACGTCTTTCATAATGTATACCCTAACATGTACCCTTAATACATACCATAACACATACCTAAACCCTAACACATACCCTAACTGTAACACAAACCCTACCACGTACTATAAATTTTAGCCTTTATCATAGCAGTTACTCTTATGTGAACTTTGAACCATACAGTTACTCCTACATACCCTAGCATGTACCCCAAACGCTCTAATGTATACCCTAACCAAAGATAAAAATTAAAACATATTCTAACATGTACCCTAGACATTACATGTACCCAAACCACTCACATACTGTAAACCTTACATGTACCCTAACAAGTACCCTTATGCCAACACACCTCCTAACATGTTGCCTACTCCAAATCATACCATAACCCTGACATGCCCAAACATGTTCCCTAAATCTAACACATTAATGTGTCTCCTAACAAGTACTCTATCATGTACTATAAGTCATACATGTACCAGTATATGTACCCAAACATGTGCTCAAACATACCATGTATCCTAGTATGTACTCAAAACATTTACTCATATCCAACAAGTACTCTAGAGCACGTACTCAAAACCATACAAGAACCCTTACATGCACTGTAACGTGTACCCCAAAGTAAACTAATATGTTCCTAGCTTTAACATGTATCTTAACCGTAACAGATTTCCCAATAGTATTTTCACTCTAACACACTAAATATGCTCTAGACACTAACCCATATAGTAACAAGAACCTTAACATATACTCTATAACCCATACATGCACCCTGAATGTACCCTAACATACTCTAACCAAAACCCTAATCCTGACCTTAACATATACCCTAACATGTACCCTAACCACTAACACATGCTCTAACAAGCATCCTAACCCCATACTCTAATACATGTGTCCATCCATACACGTAGTCTAACATGTACCTCCAACTTAACCTAACATGTTCCTTAACCCTAAGATATACCCTAATATACTGTAACAAATATTCTAATCTACACAGGTACCCTTACATGTGCCCTAACGGGTACCCCCAATGTACCATAACACATATCCTAACATGTGCCGTAACCCTAACAGTAACCCTAACCCTACCCCAATCGAGTACCCTAACTCTTACACATACTGTAACATACCCTAATGTGTGCTCTAACCCTAACCCAGACCATAACGCCAACAAATCCCTTATCAATTATCCTAACTCCAACATATACCCTAACATGTACCCCAATACATACCCTGACACCTATCCTAACATATACCCCAATACATAACAGATATATTAACAAGATGTACTATAAACCATAGTTACCCTTATATGTTCCCTAACTCATACCTTAACACAAAAACTAACCCAAACAATACCCTTACACATGCCCTAACACAAATAGGAACATGTATACTAACGTGTACCCTAACCACTAACACATACAGATACCCTCACATGCACCCTAACATGTACCCCAAATTAACCCTAACACTAACTCTAACTCCAAACCTAAATAATACTCTACTACTGCTCTTACTGTAACACATGTACCCTAATCCTAACACATCATCTAAACCTATATCCTAATTAGTTCCCTAGAACATACTCAAAACCATGCAGGTACCCTTACAAGCACTCTATCCCCAAATGTAACCTAACATATTCCCTAACACGTCTTAACATTAACCCTAACCATAACCCTAATACCCTAAAACATGTCCTAACCCTAACACATACCCCCATGTCCTAACCCTAACACATACCCCATCATAAATCCTAACATGAGCCCTTAACATTAGCACACATATTGTTATGTAGCCTAAACGATACATGTGCCTAACATGTACCCAAATGTGTGACATAACAGTAGCCTAGAACTTGCCATGACCACCAACACACACAGTAACAAGTACCCTAACACATACAGATACTCTTACAAGCACCTTAACATGTACCCCAAATGTACCCTAACACTAACCCAAACCCAAACCCTAAGCAATACCCTAAGACATGTCCTAAACCTAACACATACCCTGATGTATACCCCAACACATAATCTAAACATTAACCCATAGTCTGAATAACTCCCTAGCATGTACTCTAAGCCTAGGTCACTTACAAGCACCCAAACATGAACCACAAATGTAACCCAACACATACTCTAACACATGCCCTAAAAATAACCAAAACCACAACCCTAACCAATACCCTAACGTATGTCCTAACCCATGTACTAAAAACACATCCTTATAAATTCCCTACCCACTAATACATTGTCTAAACCTTACATATACCCCAAATGTACAACCTGACACATGCCCTAGCACTGGCCTTAGTCCTAACACGCACCTGAACCCTAGCATGTATTCTAAAATGTTCTCTAATATATACCCCATTATACACCCTAACTCTGGCCCATACTTGCATCCTAACATGTACCCAGACCAAAATCCATACACCAACTAACCCTAAGATTTATGGTAAACATTACCTTGTATTCTAACAAGTACCCTAACACATACTCCAAGTGATCCTTACATGTACCCTAACATGTACCCAAAGTATACCTTTACACATACTCTAATGTGTGCCCTAACCCTAACATGTACCTTAACCCTAACAATCCTAAACACATACCATAATTGTACCATGTATCCTAATGTATACCCTAACCACTAATACATACAAAATCAAGTAGTCTAAGAGTACTCTAAACCATAAGTTTATGTGCACCCTAACATGTACCCCAAACCTACCCCAAATACATGTACCCTACTCTGCATTAAATCCAAACACTATCTTAACATGTTACCTAACATGTACCCCTGACCCATACTCACAACCCAACATGTGCCCGAACCCAAACTCATACCCTAACATATACCCTAAGCCACTCAGCAATCTTATGCCTCACCCTAAACCATCTGCTAACCCAAATCCATACGTAACTGCATAACTAATACTTCCTACAATCCTAAAGCACTCCGCAAACCTATATTAACCCTTTACTAACAAGTTACCTAAGCCTCACTTCTTCCTTACCCACTTTGAAGACCGCTCCATAACATAACCACAATCCTAACACATACCACAAAGATCTTCCCAAACTCTCAACCTAACTTTTACATGTATTTTAACAGTAACCATTTTCCTAATATTACTTTATCACATTAAACAAACTCTAGACACTAACACATATGGTAACAAATACCCTAAAACATACTCTACATACAGGTATGTACCCTAACATACTCTAACCCTGACCTTAACATATACCCTAACATGTACTCTAATAAGTATTCTGACATGTACTCTACAAAACTGTAACCCTAACACATACCCAAATGTATACTCTAATACAAACATTTACATGTATCCTAACAAGTACTCTAACATATACTTCAAGTATTACATGTTCCCTAAAGTGTGCACAGAACAGGTAACCTTACATGTACCCCAAATGTATAACAAGTACTCAAACATGTACTCTATAAAACCTAACCTTAGCCTGACCCATTCCATAATCCAAATGCTAATCCTTTCCATAACACCTAACTTCACCAGATCCTTAACCCATTCACAAACCATAATCCATTATCTTTCTGTAACACTTAACCCAAACTCTAACTTAGCTCTTCATACAAACCTGCTCTGTATGGCTAATGAAAAACCCAGCACCTGATCTAACCTATTTCTGAACCAGAACTAAAAACTTAATTCTAACTCACACCCTGAGTAGCCCTAAAATCACCCAAATGTAACCCTGCCCTTAACATCAATGACCCTACACCTATACCCAATTCCTCAACAACTCTTCCTTAAGCTTATTCTTCCCATAGCTGTAAGGAGTTGGTCAGAGTTACTGGATGTGTTAGATACACACTAAATGTATGGATTTGAGTTAGCTCAGAGCTGAGGATAGAGGGCAGGGTTGGGGCCAAGAGTCATCAAAGTTGTTGTGACAAGTAACAACTTACAAAGCAGGAAGAAGTAGGCCTCCCTTCCTCACAAATGCCTTAACCCCCTTCTCCAGATACCAAAAGCACAGATGAAAGCATGGTAGAGATGAGGATGGAGGCCTAAATAGGGCCTCAGTCTGCCAAAGCATACAGAGTTGTAGACCAAGATTCTACATGCATAATTCAAAGTGTCCGGACTCTCAACATTTTCTCCTGACACTCAGTCCTCAAAGTGTCTACAGGCAGAGGCAGGCAACTGGCAACAAAGGCCAGGCATCCAGGAGCCTTGTCACAGACAAGTGGGACCTGGTATATCTGATAGGCTAGGTTATGCCTTCTGCTTCCCTCCAGAGATCCTTATTAGAATGCTGCCATAATTCCAGTCTATAGGAACTGACTGGCTTCTGAGGCATAAAATGGAGGGCTTAGTGTTGAACTGTTGCCCTACCTGTGGTGAGTCCTGAACATAATACACTGGAATTCACCAAAGCAAACTGAAATACCTTGGGAATGCCTGATGTCTGTAAGATGTACATAATAAAAACATAAACACGTGTCACACATCCCCTCACCCTGTAACCTCCATACCCTATACAGGACATAGCCAAAAACTCAGTGGAAACTCAGAGCTAAGAATGCAGGCCTGGGATGGGCCTAGTGTGGCTAAAGCTGTTCTGAAAGGTACCAAGCAGGAATGCATAGGCTGCCCTTCCTCACACATATGTTCATCCCTTGACTGAAAGCACGAACAAAAACTTGCTATAGATGTACAGATGAAGGTGAAGATCTAAGTAGGGTGTGAGTCTGTGAAAGCAAGTTCAGGGAGGGGGTGTCAATCAAGCCACTTCTACACTGGGCCATACACACAGATTCTACACTCACAATTCCAAGTATATGGACTATACACATTTTCTTCTGGTACTCTGCACATTTTGCTCCCAAAGTACTCAATCAGAGAAAATCAGCACACAACAAAGGGCAGGCATGTTGGAACTGCTCCGCAGGTGAGGAATCCTGTATAGCTGACAGGCAAAGGACAAAATAGTCACACTGAAGCTCCTTTCTAGAAAACTGACATAATACTAGTGTAAAGGAACTGATTGGGTTAACAGACATAAAGGGGTGAGTGAGGCTCAGTGTTGAGGTACTTGCCTAGATTGTGGGAAACCCTGAAACACAATAGACTTTAACATGACCAAAAAAATAATTTAAATACAAACATAACTGCTGGGCACAAGTGGCTCTTACCTATAATCCTAGCTATCCAGGAGGCCAAGATCAGAGGATCATGGTTCAAAGCCAGCCCAGGCAGGAAAGTGTGTGACATTCTTATCTCCAATGAACCACCAGATACTAGAAGTGGCACTGAGTGAAAGAGCTCAGAGACAGCACCCAGGCCCTCAGTTCAAGCTCCAGGACTGACAAATTAATTACCAACTTTTTCCAAACATCCCTCAGCCCCCAACCCCACAGGCACTGAAAAGCACATGACCAAAAGCAGAGCTGAAAGTGCAGTGAAGACTCCAAGGCTGGGGTAGGGGCCTAGGGTCACTGAAGTTGTTCTGATAGGCACAAACTTACCAAGCACGAAGGGATAGGCTGCCCTTCCTCACATGCCTTCACCCCTTCTCCAGGCCCCAGGACTAACATGAAAGTATAGATGAAAACTTGATGCAGACTTAGAGAAAGACCAGCTGCCTGGACAAGGTATGAGTTCATGGGAGCAAGCTCTGATGAGGTCTATCCCACATGGTTCCACACATCATGAACCTATACTCAGAATTCTAGGCTCCCCACATTTTATCCTGATACTGTGTGTTTTCTTCTCAAAGTACCCACAGTGAGAGGAAAACAACATGCATCAAAGTCTGGATAAAAAGGGCCAGGGCTAAAAGCTGAAGTACTTGCCTAGCTTGTGGGAAGCCATGGTACACAATTGACCAAAAAAAAAAAAAAAATAGAATCCCTTTGTATGCCTAATAAAATGTGTATCAAACCTGTATGATGAAAACAAAACTATTTTTGTGATGGTCCTGGGGCTTGAACTCAGGGCCTATTATTAGAGATAAAGAGCCTCAAGGATGTTTCTACCTGGGTTGGGTTCAAACTGCAATCCTCAGATCTTCACCTCCTGAGTAGCTAGGAAAACAGGCAGGAACCACTGAGACCTGGCAAACACATTTTCCACAGACCCCTCACACCCTCATCCTCTATGTTCTCCAAAGCAAGATTTGTTGAGGCCCACCCAGCCCATGCTACATTAGGCCGTACACGCAGACCCAGCACTCACCACACCAAGCTTCTGAACTCGTCCCATTCTCTCACTGCAGCACCTGAGGTCAAGGGAAGTCTCAGGAGAACAAAGAATCAGCGTCCTGCAGGCCCTCCGCTGCTGAGCGGGATCTGGAGTATGGCTGAGGAGAAAAAGAAAAAGCCATCTCAACCACACTGTCTGCTTCCACCTTCTGCTACCAGACCCAGCTCCTAAGGAGACAGATCTCAGGCCAGGCCCGAGGCAGTGATGGTTTACTCGGAATAACACTGCCAGTGAGAGCTTCCCCCAGGCACAGAGAAAGATAACAAAGGAGTTTTACTAATGGGTCTGCAACTGCCCTGTCCTGAGCTCTGTCAGAACTAGGAGCAGCTGCAACCTACAAGGGGCAGGCTTTTGTTTTCTCCTTCCCACAGGTGTCAGCTCTCTGCAGGCCCCTCAGCTCCTCAGGCTCTCTGCCTCTCGGCCAGCCCCTCAGCGGAGCCACGCCGGCCTGAGGAGAACCCTCGCCGGCCTGAGGAGACCCTGCGCCGGCCCCTCAGCGGAGCCCCGCCGGCCTGAGGAGACCCTCCGCAGGCCCCTCAGCAGAGCTCCGCCGGCCTGAGGAGATCCTCCGCAGGCCCCTCAGCAGAGCTCCACCGGCCTGAGGAGACCCTGCGCCAGCCCCTCAGCAGAGCCCCGCAGGCCTGAGGAGACCCTCCGCAGGCCCCTCAGCAGAGCTCCACCGGCCTGAGGAGACCCTGCGCTGGCCTGAGGAGACCCTGCGCCGGCCCCTCAGCAGAGCCCCGCCGGCCTGAGGAGACCCTGCGTCGGCCCCTCCGCCCAGCCCCGCCGGCCTGAGGAGACCCTGCGCCAGCCCCTCCACATAGCCGGATCCCTTACCACACTTCTCTCCTGCTCGGCTCCACAGACCCCGCCCTGCGCCGCTCACTTCCTCTCCCTAACCCCGCCCCTGTCCTGCTTGGCCCCACAAACCCCGCCCTGCGCCGCTCACTTCCTCTCCCTAACCCCGCCCCTCCCCTGCTCGGCTCCACAAACCCCGCCCTGCGCCTCTCACTTCCTCTCCCTAACCCCGCCCCTCTCCTGCTCTGCTCCACAGACCCCGCCCTGCGCCTCTCACTTCCTCTCCCTAACCCCGCCCCTGTCCTGCTCTGCTCCACAGACCCCGCCCTGCGCCGCTCACTTCCTCTCCCTAAACCCGCCCCTCTCCTCCTCGGCTCCACAAACCCCGCCCTGCGCTGCTCACTTCCTCTCCCTAACCCCGCCCCTCTCCTGCTCGGCTCCACAGACCCCGCCCTGCGCCGCTCACTTCCTCTCCCTAACCCCGCCCCTGTCCTGCTCGGCTCCACAGACCCCGCCCTGCGCCTCTCACTTCCTCTCCCTAACCCCGCCCCTCTCCTGCTCGGCTCCACAGACCCCGCCCTGCGCCGCTCACTTCCTCTCCCTAACCCCGCCCCTGTCCTGCTCGGCTCCACAGACCCCGCCCTGCGCCGCTCACTTCCTCTCCCTAACCCCGCCCCTCTCCTGCTCTGCTCCACAAACCCCGCCCTGTGCCGCTCACTTCCTCTCCCTAACCCCACCCCTCTCCTGCTCGGCTCCACAAACCCCGCCCTGCGCCGCTGACTTCCTCTCCCTAACCCCGCCCCTGTCCTGCTCTGCTCCACAGACCCCGCCCTGCGCCGCTTACTTCCTCTCCCTAACCCCGCCCCTCTCCTGCTCGGCTCTTCACACAAACCGAGAGGATGCAGTGACCACTGATTCCCACAGGATGGTGTTCTAGGTGTGTTCACCATGCTCCTCTCCTCAGGACCAGAGGGTACAGTGACCACTGATTCCCACCAGATGGTGCTCTAGGTGTGCGCACCATGCTCCCTTTCTCAGGACCAGAGATGCAGTGATCACTGATTCCCACCAGATGGTGCTCTAGGTGTGCGCACCAAGCTCCCTTTCTCAGGACTAGAGGGTGCAGTGACCACTGATTCCCACCAGATGGTGCTCTAGGTGTGCGCACCATGCTCCCTTTCTCAGGACCAGAGGGTGCAGTGACCACTGATTCACACAGGATGGTGCTCTAGGCGTGTGCACCGTCCTCCGGACCCGGTGTCCTCCCACAAGCCCTGCCCCTGGGCCCTCACTTCCGCTCCTGCTCCACTCTTCCGGTACTCTGACCCCACCGGCCCCGCCCTTCTTGAGCATCAGCACAGGAAGGCATCTGCACTCTTTGACCTCTCACCTTCTGGCCCTGTCCTGCCCACAGGCCCACAAGGCCCCGAGGCTTTGCTCCCAGCCCCGCCCCGCCCGGGAGCCAGGGCTGCGGCCCGCGGGGGAGGCCGGCTCCGGGCTGCTGGGCGCTGCCACGGGGCTCGGGGTCCGGGAGGGGCCGGGGGTCCTCAGGCCGATCAGGGCCGGCACCGAGGACCAGCAGGACACAGCTGCCACCACGAGCACCCCGGGCCGTGCACGGGCCGAGCGTCGGGAGCGAATGTGAATGGGATGGTTTCCCTGACTATGGATTGTTGGTGTACAAAGGCCCGTCCCTGTGCATGAAATCAGCCTGGTTCCTAGGACTCAGATCACACACCTGGATGCCCGTGTGTACAGACACAGATCACACACCTAGATGCCCGTGTGTACACACAGATCACACACCTAGATACCCTGTGTACACACAGATCACACACCTAGATGCCCGTGTGTACACACGCAGATCACACACCTAGATGCCGGTGTGTACACACGCAGATCACACACCTAGATGCCGGTGTGTACACACACAGATCACGCACCTAGATGCCCGTGTGTACACACACAGATCACGCACCTAGATGCCGGTGTGTACACACACAGATCACGCACCTAGATACCCTGTGTACACACACAGATCACGCACCTAGATGCCCGTGTGGACACACAGATCACACACCTAGATACCCGTGTGTACACACACAGATCACGCACCTAGATGCCCGTGTGTACACACACAGATCACGCACCTAGATGCCGGTGTGTACACACACAGATCACACACCTAGATACCCTGTGTACACACAGATCACACACCTAGATGCCCGTGTGTACACACACAGATCACGCACCTAGATGCCCGTGTGTACACACAGATCACACACCTAGATACCCGTGTGTACACACACCTCGGCACAGGCGATGCCAACACCAAGGAGACGCGCTGGCTCACCCTAGGAAGATGCAGAAACACACACACGCCCCTAGGGGATGTTCACCCTCCTAATCACATGGAGATGGACAGAGAAAACAAAATAGTGTCTACTTCACCAAAGTAGTGTGGATATGTTTGTTAATTTTATGTAATAGTAATAAGGCAAGGAAACAAAACAGAAGCTCCCGGCAGGGTCATATATTAGTGTAAAATGTTTTGGCAATCAATCTAGTGGTTCTTCAACTGGAGCTACTGTAAGACACATAAATTCAACTGTAAGCCTATATACCGAAGAGAAATAAAAACATATGTCCATGAAAATACTTGTACACACATTTATAGAAACCTCCTTCGTAATATCCAGTCTACAGGTATTTGCTTGACATGGATTCTATATGGTGTAAAGCTGAGGAGACATTGCAGTGACCTTCACAGAACAGTTTTCATGCTGCTTCATAAACTCATGGTGCCCCTAATTCTTCTGTGTTTGGGTATTTTCAAATACTTCTGCCCCGTGAGCAAACTTCAGAAGCCAATTACTCCAATTAAACCGTGAGGCTAAAGGGGGTGTGTAACCAACACATATCAATATGGCAGAAGTAAGTCCACTAACCTCAGGCACAAAGACACAGGTCACTCTTTGCATACACAATACTTTCTCTAATTACCTCAGAACAAAGCCCTACACATGTGCTGTCCAAAGTGTCCTTGTCTCTGGTTGTTATCTCTAGGTGTCTGCAACTGAACTCTGTACTTACCTAGAGCTAAGCAGGCTAACCAACCACACTGCCTTTACTTATGCCAGAATGGGGCCATCTTTTACCTTTTCTCTACACAAATGCCTGTGGCACAGCTATTCAACTTTCCCTGCACATCTTACCACATACTTAACTACTCTATACAATACTATTCTGTACTCTTTAGTACTACTTAACATTTTTCTGTACTATTATTATATATTGTTTAGTACTATTATTCCATTCTCAAATATACACAAATGCCCAAGTTCATACATTTATAGTCATAGTCCTTTATATCTGTATTATCATTAATTATTTAACTAGTAATGAATTTACCACTTACCCTTTCTTATCTCCCTTTTGTACAGCAAGTGAATTAGCAACTTGTGCAAATATGAGCATTACAAAAATGATACACACTTCTGAGTCCTAAATTTTTTTAATATTTTCCCAACTACTAAAACATTATAGACATAATGGTCTGTGGTATTATATAGATAGATAGATATACACACATATATATTTATGTATATGCACTTAGCTAATAGTGTTTAACATTTTTGCATCTGGGTGCATGAATAATATGTCCTGTCATGTTCCTTGGAATATTCTTTTCTCAGTTTGGTATTAACATCTTATTGAACTCATAAAATTGGGGGGAGTCTCTGTTCATCACATTTTGTTTCTAACTTAAATGTGAAAGCTGCAATATAGGAGTCTTAGGTACCATTCCCTGGAACTAGATACTTAGAAAAAGCAATAATTGTCATGAAGTTCTTGAGGTTATGTCCTCAGAGAAACCTGTGTGCATGTATGTAGGAAGGTAGGAAGTCAGAAAAGGGAGACAGCCACTCCAGAGTGTGATCTCTGGGGGAAAAAGAAAAGAAAAAGTGTTCTCTCTGCAAGGGCCCTCAGCTTAATCCCACGTGTGACTTCGTGTAGATCCTCAGATTCACGAGGGTCTCAGGCCATACAGCTGAGTCCACCACATCACTCCACTTGGCAAGACCTAGGTTTTGACATTTTCAGAATCTTGAGCAGACAGCAGGGCATCTCATGCAGGGAGTCTGGGGGCATCCCTGACTGAGCTCCAGCTCTGTGGACTCTGTAATTAGCTGGCATGGCTGGCAGACAGTCCACTCACTGGGCTTTGCAGTCCCTTCTGGTCAGGCAGAGCAGTGGGGCCAGGCCCTCACACTGTGCGTAGCCACTGCAGGCAGCTGCAGCCTGGCCTCCAGTCAGAGAGGACAAAGGCTGTGTCCAACAGCTCTGCAGGCTGCTGGCTGTCTTTCGTGGTTGGTCAGTAATTAATCCTATTTAGAATTAGCTCACAAGTCCTGGCCTACATTTATCCCAATGAGAATTCAATTTTCAGACACTTTGCTATTCTATTTTGAACAGATTCATGTGGCTCCACTCAATGTCATACTGGTCCCTGCTACACCTTTGTTTGAGGGTATAAAAAGCTTACATAGCTGGAAACTTAGAACTTACACCTGAATTCCTAATAGCTCCTGCAAGTAGAAGGTAGTAGGATAAGAATGACAAGTAGCTTTCATTATTGGAAGTTATGGGAGGATTTATGGCTATTGTACTCAGCCACCCATTACCTCCAAGAAATGGGAACCTGAGCTGCAATAGGGTTGGAAATATGCCAGCGACGGTGATTATATCATCCTGGGGCCACCTGCCCCTCGATATCTTGTGGCTGAGGAGGGGGTCTCAGGATCATGAGGGGAGGAAGACCTCAGTTTGAGGTTCTTACAATGCATGTGACGACCAGTCCATTCTTACCTGCTGTGTTTTTGGCACACATGGCATTACTGATGACACTCCCTTTCAGTCTCAGGAAAGGTAACCTGTAGAGGTTACCATTGGTTGGCAGAAGACAAGTTTTATGCAATTTTGTTTCTATTCTGACTGAAATAGCAGGTGGAATTCAGAGATAAACATTACATTAATGAATACATTGATTTAAATACAGACAGGCATGTTTTCTTAGGCCTTGTCTTGCCTCAAGATGCTGAAACGTAATTTTCTTTTTTTAGATTTTACAATACATTGCACTCACCAGGAGCTGGTGGCTCACACCAGTAATCCTAGCTACTCAGGAGGCTGAGATCTGAGGATCATGGTTCAAAGCCAGCCTGGGCAGAAAAGTCCGAGAGATTCTTTTCTCCAGTAAACCAACAGAAAATCGGAAGTGGTGTTGTGGCTCAAGTGGTAGAGCGCTCGCCTTGAGCTGAAGAGCTGAGGGACAGTGCCCAGGCCCAGAGTTCAAGTCCCACGACCAACAATAACAACACCAACACCAACAAAAACCCAATGCATTGCACTCAGAGCCATGAGATCACAGTAGCCCTAACAACTCTAACCATTAACATCATCTTTGAACACTAACAACCCTATTCCTGTACCCTATTTCTCAACAACCATAGTCCTTTACCCAATTCCTCCCCTAGCACTGGGAGATGGATTAGGGTTGCTGAATGCATTAGGTTAACAGTCATTCTATGGATCTGAGTTGGTAAATGGCTTCAAGTTAGGCCTAAGATTGTGGCTTAGAGGACATGTTAAGGGTACAGGTACCCTAAGCAAACCTTGACCCTACCATTAACATGAACATGAACTCAAACCCAAACCCAAACCAGACCAACCCTAATAACAGTAACCCTAATAACTCTTGTCCCTATTGTCACCACCCCAGACTCCTAGCAACCAAACTCCTTAACCTAAATCCCAACCCCAACCCACACCCTGATACTTACCAGACTTACCTAATCCTTGGAGGTAGATGGCCTTCTTTTATCAAACCTTCTGAATCTGGGTCTAATTTCCAAACTGAAATACATAGCACTCAATCCCCACGTACATATGGCAGGTGTGTGAACAGAGTGAAAGCACAGCTGACTACTCATTCCAGTCTCCAGTCTCCCCCAAAGTTAGGCATAGCAGGGCCCACACCATCAAGCAGGGTAGGGCAAGGACTCTGAGCAAACCAACCCCACCACTGATGAGGCCATGAGAGTGGCCTACCATACACTGTAAAGTACACAGGTTTGGAATCATGAACACTAACATGTGCCTCAAACATGCCCTAACTCTAACCCCAATCATAACCCTAAGTGATATGCTGTGTGCTAACCCTCACATGTACCTTAACCCTAACACGTACCCAAACCCTAACAAGTACTTGAACATGTACTGTAAACCACACAAGTATCCTTACATGTACCCTAACATGTATCCCCAAATGCACTCTAACATGTGCCCTAACACATACCTTAACCCTAATACATACTCTAACCCTAATGCATACCCCCAATCACTAACACATTCAGTAACAACCACCCTAACAAATGCTCTAAACCACACGGGCACCCTTACATACACCTGAACATCAACATCTTTTGTATCTTAACAAAAACCCTAACATGTGCCCTTAATATTTACTATAACACATATCTAAACTCTCACACATACCTTAACTCTAATACAAATCCTGCCATGTACTATAAATTTTACCCTCACTCTACCATGTTTTATAACATACACTCTAAACACTAACATGTACGGTAACAATTACTCTTTACATGAACTTTGAACCATACAGATACTCTTACATATACTCTAACATGTACCCCAAACACTCTAATGTATACCCTAACAAGATAAAAATTAAGATACTCTAACATGTACCCTCCATACATGTTCCCTGCCCACTGTCACATACTGTAAGCCTTACATATACCCTAACAAGTACCCTGAACTTATGAAAACACACATTCTAACATGTTGCCTAACCCAAACCATAACTGGAACCCTAACACATACTCAAACATGCACTCTAACACATACTCTAAACATGTTCATGTATCCTAAAAAGTACCCTAACATGTACTTCAAGTCATATATGTACCCTAACATGCACAAAACATATCGTTTCCTAACATGTACTCTAAACACTAACTCATATCCTAACAAGTACCCTAACACTTGTTCAAAACCATGCAACTACCCTTAAATGCACCCAAACGTGTACCCCAAAGTAATCTAATATACACCCTAACATGTACCCTAACTTTTACAAGTATTTTAACCCTAACAGATTTCCCAATAGTACTCTAACACATTAAACATACTCTAGATACTAACATATCTGGTAACAAGTACCCTAACAGATACTTTATAAAGCATACAGGTAACCTTACATGTACCCAGAATGTACCCTAACATACTCTAACCCTGACCTTAACATGTACCCTAACATATACTCTAACAAGTACCCTGACATGAACTCTAAAAAATACAAGTACCCAAACATGTACCTTAACATGTGGCTCAAATATACCCTAACATGTACCTTAACCCTAACATGTACCCTAACACATACCCTAACATACCCTAACAAGTACTGTAAACCACAAGTATCCTTATGTGCACCCTTAACATGTACCCCCAATGTTCTCTAACACACAGTCTAATATGTGCCCTAACCTTAACAAATCCCCTATGAAGTACACTAACTCTGACACATACCATCATATGAGCCCTAACACACACTCTTAACATTTGCCATAACCCTAACAAATCCCCGGTCAAGTACCCTAACTCTTACACACACCCTAACCTGGACCCAAACAAATACCCTAATCTGTGCCATTAACATGTATGTTAAACATAACAGATTTACCAATACTACTGTAACACACTAAACATGCTCTGGACACTAACCCATATGTTAACAAGTAACGAAACATGTACTCTGTAAACTATGTGTACCCTGAATGTACCCCCAACAAACTATAACCCATACTCTACTAACAAATATGGTAACAAGGACCCTAACATGTACTGTAAACCATAGTTATACATGTACCCTAACTCATACCTTCACACAAAAACTAACCCAAACCTTAATACCCTTACACATACCCTGACACATACCTTAATCTTAACATGTGCCCAACCACTAACACACAGTAACAAGTACCCTAACACATACAGGTACTCACTCTTACAAGCACCTTAACATGTATCCCAAATGTAGCCTAACACTAACCCAAACCCAAACCCTAAGCAATACACTAACACATGTCCTAAACCAAACACAAACCTTGACATGTGCCCTGACACGTACTCTGAACATTAACCCATAGCCTGAATAGTTCCCTAGCATGTGCTCTTAAGCCTAGGTACCCTTATAAGCACCCTAACATGAACACCAAATGTAACCCAATACATACCCTAACACATGCTTAAAAATAAGCAAAACCATAACCCTAACCAATACTCTAACATATGACCTAGCCCATATCCTAACCCAAACACATACTCTAACACATATTCTAGTAAATACCCTAACCACTAATAATACATTGTCTAAACTATACAGGTAAGCTTGCATGTACCCCAAATGTATGACACATGCCCTAGCAATGGCCCTAGTCCTAACACATACCTTAACCCTAACAAGTACCTAAAATGTTCCCTAATATATACCCCACCATACACCCTAACTCTGGCCCTTACTCGCTTCCTAACATGTACCCTGACCAAAATCTATATGCTAACATGTACCCTAACTCTAACATTTTATGTACCTTAAAATGTACCTAAACCCTAAAATGTATGGTAAACATTAACACATATCCTAACAAGTACCCTAACATGTACTGTAAGTGATCCTTACATGTACCCTAACATGTACCCAAAATGTACCCTTATACATACTCTAATATGTGGCCCCTAACCCTAATACACACCTTAACCCTAACAATTTTGAACACATACCATAACCATACCATGTACCCTAATGTATACCCTAATCACTAATATACACAGAATCAAGTACTCTGAGTACTCTAAACCATAAAGGTTTATGTGCACCCTAACAGGTACCCCAAACCTACCCTCAATGCATTCCCCAACATGTACCCTAATGTACCTTAAACCCAAACACTGTAACATGTTCCCTAACAAGTACCCCACCATACACCCTAACTCTGACTATACTCACAACCTAACATGTGCTCTAAGCCAAACTCATACCCTAAGACATACCCTAAGCCACTAAGCAATGCTATGCCTCACCCCAAACCAGCTGCTGACCCAAATCCATACGTAACTGCATGATTAACGCTTTCTACAATCCTAACCCCCTCCCCAAACCTACATTAACCCTTTACTACCAAGTTCCCTAATCCTTCTTGCCCCTCCATTCTGGGCTCTGCACCCCCCCCCCACAATCCCACCCCTGGACTGCTCCGTTCCTCACTCTTGTCCCACCACTCTCCTCCTTTGTCCCTCCCACAAGCTGTGTCCCTGGACCGCTCACTTCCGTGCTCTTGCCCATCCCTCTCAGACTCTGCCCCTCTACAAGCCCCGCCCTGGGACTGCTCACCTTCGTGCTCTTGCCCTTTCCTTCTCCAGCTCCGCCCCCAACAAGCCCCGCCACTGGATCACTCACTTCCATACCCTTGTCCACCCCTCCCATCCTCCATCCTCCCACAAACCCCACCCCTGGACCGCTCATTTCCTCGCTCTTGTCCCACCCCACATCCTCTATCCTCCCACAAGTCCCACCCCTAGACAACTCCATTCCTTGCACTTGCCCGCCCCTCATGTGCCCCGCCCCTGGACCTCTCACTTCCATGCTCTGCTCCTCCCACAGAACCAGAGGGTGCAGTGAGCATTGGTTCCTGCCAGAGAGTGCTCTAGGCTTGTGCACTGTTCTCCTCTCCTCAGGACCTGGGGTGCAGTGAGTACTGATTCCCACCAGAGGGTGCTCTAGGCAGGCACACCATCCTCAGCAGGACCCGGGGTGCAATGAGGGTTGTTTCCCACCAGAGGGCACTCTAGGCATGCTCACCATCCTCTCCTCAAGACCAGAGTATGCAGTGACCACTGCTTCCCACTAGAGGGCACTCTAGGCATGCTCACCATCCTCTCCTCAAGACCAGAGTATGCAGTGACCACTGATTCCCACCAGAGGGCACTCTAGGCATGCTCACCATCCTCTCCTCAAGACCAGAGAGTATGCAATGACCACTGCTTCCCACCAGAGGGCACTCTAGGCATGCTCACCATCCTCTCCTCAAGACCAGGGGATGCAGTGACCACTGATTCCCACCAGAGGACATTCTAGGTGTCCACACCATCCTCTCCTCAAGACCAGAGAGTATGCAGTGACCACTGATTCCCACCAGAGGGCACTCTAGGCATGCTCACCATCCTCTCCTCAAGACCAGGGGATGCAGTGACCACTGATTCCCACCAGATGGCGCTCTAGGTGTGTACACTATCCTCCTCAGGACCCCCGGGCCTCCCACGAGCTCCGCTCCTGGACCTCTCACTTCCATGCTCTTGCCCCTCCCTTCTCCTGCTCTGCCCTTCCACAAACTCCACCTCTGGGCTAATCACTTCCAAACTCTTGCCCCTCCTTCTCCTGCTCTGCCACCCCACAAGTCCTGCCCCTGGACTGCTCACTTCTGTGTTCTTTCCCTTCCCCTCCTGTGCTCTGCTCTCCCACAAGCCCCACCTCTGGGGTTCTCACTTACCTGCTTTGCTCCTCCCACAGAACCAGGGGTGCAGGGAGCACTGATTCCCACCAGTGGGCGCTCTAGGCTTGTGCACTGTCCTCCTCCCCTCAGGACCTGGAGTGCAGTGAGTGTTGATTCCCACCAGAGGGTGCTCTAGGCATGCACAACATCCTCAGGACCTGGGTTACAATGAGAGCTGCTTCCCACCACAGGACAATCTAGGCATGCCCGCCATCCTCTCCTCAGGACTAGAGGTGCAATGAGTGCTGATTCCAGCCAGAGGGCATTCTAAGTGTGCACACCGTGCTCTTCTCCTCAGGACCAGAAGTGCAGTGACCACGGATTCCCACCAAAGGGTGCTCTAGGTGTGTGCACCATCTTCCTCAGGACCCTGGGTCCTCCCACAAACCCCACCCCTGCACCACTCCCTCTCTCTTGCCCCCCTCTGTAGTGCTGTGCCCCCTACAAGCCCCAGTGAGTGCTGCTTGCCACCACAAGGGGCTCTAGGTGTGCGCACTGTCCTCCTCAAGCCCCAGGGTCCTCGCACAAGCCCCACCCCTGCACTGCTCACTTCCTAGCTCTTGCTCCACTCCCCAAGTGCTCCACCCCTCAAGTGCTGAGCCCCTCTACAAGCCCCACCCCTGAACCACTCACAGCTCTTGCCCCACCCCTCTAGTACTGTGCCCCCCACAAGCCACACACCTGAACCACTCACTTCCATGTTACAGGCTCCTCCCATCTCGTGCTCTGCCACCCCACAAGCCCCGCCTCTGGGGAGCACACTTTTGTGATCTTGCCCCACCTCTCTTGTGCTCTGCTCCACACACAAAACGAGAGGGTGCAGTGAGCACTGATGGCCACTAGAGGGCGCTCTAGGCTTGTGCACTGTCCTCTCCTCAGGATCCGGGGTGCAGTGAGTGCTGATTCCCACCAGAGGGTGCTCTAGGCATGCACAACGTCCTCAGCGGGACCCCCCCCGGGGTGCAATGAGGGCTGCTTCCCACCAGAGGGCACTCTCATGCTCCTCATCCTCTCTTCTAGACTAGGGAGGGTGCAGTAACCACTGATTCCCACCAGAGGGCACTCTAGGTGTCCACACCATCCTCGTCTCAGGTCCAGGGGATGCAGTGACCACTGATTCCCACCAGGTGCCGCTCTAGGTGTGTGCACTGTCCTCAGGACCCCCGGGCCTCCCACAAGCCCCGCCCCTGCACCACTCACTTCCTCGGGCTTGCTCCACCCCACCCCTCCCAGCTTCTCATTGGCTTGCTCTTGCCCCTCCTCTCTTGTGTTGTGTCCCGCCCACAACCCCTCCCTTCTTGAGCGGCAGGGCCTCTCACCTCCGGCTCTTGTCGCTCAGCCGAGCCGTGGGCGCCCGAGGCTGGGTTCTGCAGGCCTCTCCCGAGGCCCCCTGGGCAGCGCTGCCGCCAGGCCCCGGGCGGAGGGCGCTCGCTCCCAGGTCGGAGCCCGGACCTGCTGGAGCCCCGTTTAGCCAGCGCCGGGCGCCATGCACGTGTCACAAGGCAGCCTGAGCAGGCGTGAGGGGCTGGGAGGAGGCGCGCGGGCGAGGCCCCACAGACGCAGGGAAAGCCGCAATGGCGCCGTGGCTCTGAAGGGCTGAGGGCGGCGCCCAGGCCCACGACCACGACGACAGATGTGAGTGTGAAGAAGCTATTTATTTTTCTGAGCCCATATAATTGACAGGATAAGAGTTTCATTGCCTTACTACAAAGTTGATGATCGAAGCTTTTGTGTCCTGAGCCATTTATACCAGGTAAAAATGTCTATGCCAGTCATTTACCAGCTTAATTTGGTTATTTCCCTTCTGAGTTAGTTTTTTTAACTGTAACTTACATACCATCCAGTTCACCCATCGAAACTGCAACTTCGTTTGTATATAGCACATTTTTAACAACTACAGTGAAACACATGAACTAAGATTTATAGAGGGCTGGGAAGGTGGCTCAGTGGTAGAGCGCTTGCCTTGCTTGCCTGAGGCCCTGGGTTCGATTCCTCAGCACCACATAAGCAAAAAAAAAAAAAAGCCAGAAGTGGCACTGTGGATCAAGTGGTAGAGCGCTAGCCTTGAGCTGAAGAGCTGAGGGACAGCGCCCAGGCCCAGAGTTCAGGCCCCACGACCGGACCCAAAAAAAAAGATTTATAGGAAGTCATTCCATGTTCATTAAATCATTTTGTTTCAGGAGCATGAGCCCTGAAAAGGCCCCAAAAGAGCAGGTAGGCAAGAATGGCATCACTCATGCTAGTTTTGCAAACAGGAAGCTGTTAATTACCCACCAAGGGGGCAAACAGCCAAGAAAATCCCCTGAACTGGCTCGTGTCCCCACTCAGCTTTCCGTAGTGCTGCCCTGAGGCCTAGCCCGGCCACCACCCAGGGGCTGACCGCTGGGCCAACCCATCTCTTAGAAGGCCTGCTGCTGGGTCCACAAAAGTCACGCCGCTCTCTCAACTTCATTTTATGACATTTTATCCCTTGACAGATATAACTAAGTATTTGATCTTAACCACTTTTAGGTTTGCAATTGTGTCAACTACATGGATCCTAAGGAATGGCTTTCATACTGACCTACTAGGCATCAAGCCCCAGGCTGCACTCCTAAGATAAGGAACAACTCTAGACGTGGGCTCAGCAGCAGAAAATGGAAATGAAGCTGGGCGGGCAGCAGTGGGCTCACGCCTGTAATCCTAGTCACTCAAGAGGCTGAGATATGAGGATCACAGTTCAAAGCCAGGGCATGGAAGTCCATGAGACTCTTATTCCCAATCAAACACCAAAAAGCTGAAAGTGGAGTTGTGGCTTAAGTGGTACAGTGCTGTTTCTTGAACAAAAAGCCCAGGGACAGCATCCAGGCCCCGAGTTCAAGCCTAGCATGAACACAACAAAAGAAAAATGGAAACACATCCCTCTGCTTCGTTTTCCCTGAAAGGCAGTGTCAGAGCCACTGGCAGTGGACATGATCTTGGCAAAGACAGTTGATTTCAGTAAGACCTACCAAGCTTCTAGAACTCTAGGTAATTATCTAAAGCTTCTTCATCTGTTACTAAAGAGGACTTGCAGGTTCCCTGATGAGTCAATGGCCACCTCACTCCCTCTACCAGTGCAGTTATGTCTGAAACCTCCCCACTGAGCTAACCAAGGGGGAGGAAACAGGATATCTGCACAGTGCTGCAGCTCCCTGGCTGGACTGTCATCCCGTTGACAGTCACAATGGCCAGGTCAATTTCCTGTAATCCTAGCTCCCTCAAGAAGTAGCAGCAGGGGCCCAGATCCTGGGGGATCTGAACAGGAGCATGTTCAAACAGTTGCTGAAGCTTGTGGTCCACAGCCTGCAGAGAAAGGACTTGTGAGAGGCAGTGTGGTCCCAGCACCCATGTGTCCATAGAGCATCTCCTCACCCTCCTCCTGGGTACACAAACCCTGCTCCAGCCTGCCCTGCCAGGGCAAAGCCAGACACCTTCAGGAACCAGCTCTAAGAGCTCAGCATCCCTCAGGATCTGGTCAGGGACTTGGCCAGCATGGCATTCATGGGCCAGTGGCTCCTGGGCCTAGCTGCCCCACACTCCCAGCTTCGAGGCAGGTGGACATGGCCACCTCCACCAGCACCCTGGTCCACTCTTTATGCCTACGCATCCTAATGCGGCTGGAGATCTCAGATGGGCTCATACACTGCTTCGAGCTCCCCACAGCCAGGTTTCAGGATGTGAGCTACAACGTGGCCCTCGCCCTGAGGGCAGGCTCCTGAGTGGGGGGTCTGAATGTGAGGCTGTAACCTTCTCTTTAAGTGAAAAGCACAGTTGTGCTTTTTTTTTTTTTTTCTTTTTGTCGGTCACGGGGCTTGAGCTCTGGGCCTGGGCGCTGTCCCTCAGCTCTTTAGCTCAAGGTGAGCGCTCTACCACTTGAGCCACTGTGCCACTTCTGGTTTTCTGGTGGTTTATTGGAGATAAGAGTCTCACAGACTTTCCTGCCCAGACTGGCTTTGAACTGTGATCCTCAGATCTCAGCCTCCTGAGTAGCTAGGAAGACAGGTGTGAGCCACCAGCACCCAGCGTGCCTCCTTTTAAAAGTAAAACAATGGCTGGGCATGATGGTGCATACCTATAATCCTAGTACATGGGAAGTTAAGGCAGAAGGGTAGGAAATTCAGGGCCAGTCTCGCAATGATTCTTCATAAAAACTATAGAAATAACTGGGTGCCGGTGGCAAACACTTATAAGGCTAGCTACTTGGGAGGCTGATATCTGAGGGTCACAGTTTGAAGCAGCCTGGGCAGAAAAGCCCTTGACACTCTCATCTCTAATTAACCACCCAAAAGCAAGACGTAGAGCTGTGACTCAAGTGATAGAGTGCTATTCTTGAACAAAAAGCCCAGGCACAGTACCCAGGTTCAAGCCCCAGAAAGTAAAATGACCACTCAAAACATGCTGATTAGATGTTAAACTGCACTTTCCACAGCTGTTGAGTCTTTGCTCTAGGGCGTGGCCATGTGCACACAGTGGAGGTCCAGGGTCCAGGGGAGGTCAGTCTGCAGACACCCTGACCCAATGGCCTCTAAGCCATCTGCTCAGCTGTTTTCTCAAACTCTGTACTTTGGCATGGATGTGCCCCTTCTATTTTCAACCCCTGATCTCATGGAACTGGTATCTTAGCAGATGAGGAGAAACCATTACACAGTGCAAATTAAACTTGAGCACAGACTTTTGGAGAGTGGTGACCCCATAAACAGCAGGGCCACATGAGAAGAGGCAGGTGGGGGGCAGGAGGCCACCAGAGTAAGATGGGGGGGGCCTCCTTGAGGGCACGGTGTCAGAGCAGAGGCGTGAAGGCAGCCAGGGAGCACGGTGCACGGGGCAGGGGAGCAGCTGGTGCGTAGGCTGTGGATGGACATCACAAGCAGAGCTCCCCTCTGGCTGACGGCGAGTGTTAGGTTGGGAAGAGTACCTTCAGAGGACACCGACTCAGTTCGCCATTGAAGATGCTCTGGTGATTATTTTAGAAGGGTATCACTGGCCGTAGTATTGAGAATAGCATGGGGGGGGGCGTGAGGAGGAGGTGGCTGGCGAGGGCAGCCCTCTTTCATGGGCCTATTGCACGAACCTCCTCTACCACCGTCTCTTTTCTGCACCTCCCCCAACCCCCACTGCTCAATAGCTTGCAGCGAATTTTCTTACACCATCTTCACACACAGACACATTTTATTTTGCTATTATTCACCCTCCATAATTCTTTACATTTCCCTCCTTCTCCTCATCCCCCCACAGTTACAATCACGTTGCATTCTACACCTGATAGTAAGCTGTTTTTAAGAACAGGACATAACTCTGAATTACGGCATATAGGTGCACAATAGCAATAAAGACTAGGTGTTCCAAGAGGGTTTGCTTCAGGACAAGAGAAGCCAGCCACAGGGCTCCAGGACTTAGGACTGACTTTGGTTCTTATCTTTCTCTCCTCTCTCTCTCTCTCTCTCCTCTCTCTCTCTCTCTCTCTCTCTCTCTCTCTCTCTCTCTCTCTCTCTCACACACACACACACACACACACACACACACATACACACACACACACACACACACACACACACACATCTTTTTACCCCTTTCCTGGAGCTACTCATTTTTGATGCTCCCTACCATTTCTTTTTGTTTTTCCAGGTTAACTAGTTTCTAAAATCTGATTTGATCTTCCTTACAGCATAGACTGAAATATTTATATAAGAACTATGCTAACTGAAGCCAATAATAAAGTATTTTCTGCATCTTGAGATGGGTTCCTTTCTTTTAACATTCTCAAAATATGGGGAAATTGTATTAAAATATCAAACAAAGTTACTCTTCAAAGTACTTTTTAATTTGCCTATCCAATTTCACATTTATTAATTAGAAACAATGACTGAACTTTCTATCTACTTTGAATGTTAAAGAATTAAGCAACACAAATAACTAGTAAAAGAACACATGTGTTAATAAGGAAGGCAAAGGTATATTTCCTTAAAAGTATATTCTTTTAAAGAATATACTCAGGAACTTAAATCTCATACAAAACACAGAAGCAGTGCTAAAAATAAAATGCCTTAATTTTACCCATTTTTTATCCACCTCATTAAAATCACTGTTTCAAATTTCTACCAATTTTCCTTTGTAAGTTCTAGACTTGCAAAAGTACTTTTATGTACATTTGATTCTTACATTTCATACTTAATATTTATAAATTTGAAATTTATTTTGCACAGATCTATGCCTTTACTACTTTCAGACAAGAGTCACATGGAAAAATATTAACTGCTCAACACATAAACAGCTGTTTACAATAAAAATCTTGCCGACAATATAGACTACATTATGACTGATCTATTTGAAAACAGAAAGTAGTGTATTACACTGAATTATGGTTGCAAAGTGCTTGCTCACAGGAAAACATATTTTCCTTTCTTTTTATAAAATAAACACCAACCTATTTCTTACATATATTACAACTATATTAACCAAACTCTGGTTTAAAAATCACCCTATAAAATGTTAAGAAAAGTTTAACATAAAGGGAAGACTTGTCTTATTTATTATAATCCATAATACTTATGTTATTTTTAATCTACCATAAAGGCAAATGCATTTTAAAAATGCAATCCATATTCAATTATAGGAAAAAATTTAGTTAACCCACATACTATAACAAATTTCACATATATCATTCATTTAATATTACATCCAAAAAATTCAATATAACATAGCAATTGGAATAATTTCAACAAGAATCTGAAAATTACAAAAATATTAGCAAATAAACTTAACTCATGCATTTTTCTATGAGAGACAGAAGCCTGACTTTAAGAAGCAGGTAAAAGAAAGTATGAGCTAGCTTCCCGTTACATCACCAATCTAGGGATAAATATGTGTATGTATATATATATATACACGCACACACATATATATATATGTGTGTGTGTGTGTGCATACAGACTGCCTTGTGTGATAAAACGATTCTGCTAGCTAAAAAAGCAAAAAAGAGACAAAACAACCATTTAAGCTGGCCAAACAAAAGCGATATTGAATCCCTGGAGGTTAAGGTGAATCATAAAATCTCATAACTTAATCCTATATCAGGGAATTACTTACAAGTTGCACTACTCTTTTCTTTGGGCTAAGAAAGAGAAATATTTAAAAAGAGACAATGTTTCACATCAGCAATGTAACTTAAAATCTGCTGACTACTAGATTGTTTTTTTTTCCTAGACCCACAAATTCATGAAAAGCTATTGACACAAAGGCATGGAGAAAATGGATTTTTTTCACAAGCCACTGAGTTACAACGTCTAATATAATGGGGCTACTAAAATACATATATTATTCTTAAGAAAATTTACAAAACTAACAAATCTTTTTCTCCAGAATTATAAAAGATAAAATCTATGAATCAGTACTCTAATGCAATCACAGAAAGATAGCAAACTGAAGTCAAAGCACAGGATGTCTATCACATTCTGTATTTCCTGCAGTCTTTTAGAGAACACATGGTCAACGTCTTAGAAATCATCTGTTATGGTCTTTAAAGCTGGGCATTAATCATCCCTATGGACAGGGGAAGAGTAATTGAGCTTTTTACACAATTTTTATAAAAAACTTGTCTCCTTTTCAGGAGGTTATTTGACAGTGGTTCTTTTAAAGGTAAGGTGAGCTGCGGGGCCAGGGACTGCTTGGAAGTCATGGAATTCTGGCAAGACTTCCTGCAGTTTGATACTTTTACTCCTCCCTTAATCCCATTTTTTTCTTTTAAAAATTACAATTGGCAATTTTCATAAAATTTAATTATTTGAATTAAAATAAGGGAGAGTTTTTCAATAGCATTTATTTCACGCTCTAGAATATTAAAAAAAAAAGTTCAGTGGAACTCAGAGCCAATAATTAAGAGGTTGATATCATAAAATTCAAACCTGGAGGGGCGTATGTCGCACATTTGCGGATGTGTGCTTTGCGGCACACAGTGCGGTCAGACTCAGGTGTGTTTGAGATATGTAGGGTGTTCCTGGCATCAGGGACAGTTTTGACAAGAAGGCTCTAGCTTTCAAGAGAGTTTCATCAGAGAGGGACCAGCTATTGCCTACGGAAGTAGAACATTCTTCTCTGCAGTATGTGTCTTGTCAGATTGTTTACATACTCTGTCACACCACTGGATCAGTTTTAAAGGACAATCAGGAGCCAGAAATGGGAAACCACACGTGGATGAAGCCAGTGGCCCTCAGAGGCATCTGTTTCAAAACACCTAGCAGCAGGGAGTGGCAGACTAGGCTGGCTTTGCCTCTCCCTCACTTCCCTTTTTAAACAAAACTTACTTTTCTCTGTAATAAAGCAAGTAATACTTCAGGGGGTCTGGCAGCGGGAGGCCTAGGACCCTCTGTCGCAGGGAGTTGACCGGAGGCTCAGGTTTGACTTCCCGGGGGGTCCTCTCTGCTGCCTCCTGCTGCTCTTCTTCCAAGTCCTCACAGCTGGTGTCATCAGAGGGATTGGAAATACGACTAGCAAAGACCTCCTTGTCCAAAAAGACGATGGTCTCCATCCGTCGACAGCGGACCCTCCTTCGCTTAAGCCTGGGTGTGCTCTTCAGTCCATTTCCACCTTTGTTCACTGCTTCCTGGCAGATGACCTTCTTGATTGTGCTTCGGATGGCAATGCGGGCCAAGTCTTGTAGGCTTCGAACAGCTGGTGGTGCTGTAGCCGAGTGAGGGGCAAAGGCCTGTGAGTGAGGGCCCCACGGATTCAAAACCCTATGGCTATTCTGATTTGCTGGAACAGTGATAGACCCTGACCAAGAGCACAAAAGCTTTCTAAGCAAATGTTAGTGAGCGCTCTAATTTATATGTATATGTTACCTTTCAAGAGGTATTTTTAGACACACTAATTCTTAACTCCAAAAAGGAAATAAAGCATTCTTAGTAGCAGAATTAAAACCTTACAGTTTCCAACAGCTTCATTCATGCATTAATACCCATGTAGTAGCAATATCTATCTCCAATACTCTTTTATCTATTTTACGACTGCCATAGCAATTTATAAATTGAACATCTGTTCTCTTTTTTTTTATTACAGTCAGGAAAATGCAAAACTTTTTTTAAGAAACACAAAACTTCACAGGACACCAAAGAAAAAAAACACTGGCAATTAAAATTCACTATGTAACGCAGGCAACGTACGCCTATAAGGGCTTGTCTCAGTCAGAAGGGAACTGATGGCCATTTTTTAAATATACCAAACAAAAAAATCTGTATCACTTTCCCCATCCAGTACCCAATTTGTCTAGCTAGCAGTTCACACTATAGGAAGTCTCTAGTGCTGTCTACATTGACTAAAACCAAAAAGCTTGTGCACCAAACCCCCCAATCTCTTCTGTCCTAAAAGAGGCTTGCAACTGAGGCGCTCACCAGAAAACAGGGAGCAACTGTTCCCACTTTTATCAATGCCAACCTTCCTCTCCTGCTTTTCTGTCTCTAGGATGGCTCTCACACTGCTTCCGCCTGAAGTCCAGACACTTCACTGAGCACCTGTGCCGTGTCCCTCACCACTCACAACCTGTTGACTAGCCTGGCCTTACCAATTCACTTCAGGGAAGGTGAGCTCCTGCCAGCCAGCTGTCCCCTAAAGATGCTGAAATGGCCCTTCACAAGTCAACTGCTTTGGCTTCTCCAGTCCTCCCTGGGATGTTGCAGGAAATGCCCTCCCCTCGGAGGCTTCTTTCTGGCCCTTCCTCTTCCACCCAGCCCTGCAGTGCTCCCGAGGCTCCCGTGTTCGCCGTCATCCTTTCTTAGCATACCTAGTGGATCTTGGTTGCACACCCACTTTGTGGCTGTAAGGGGCACAGCCAACTTCCCAGGTGTCTATCGAGTCCTGACCAGATCCTGAACCTCCCCTAGAGCCATGTCTATGAAAGACACAGACACCTCAGACTCTCACATCCTTCCAGAAAGGCCACTTGTCCCTGAACCTTTCCCATCATCAAGACCAGTGTTCCCATATAGTGCATGATAAGGCATATGGCCTTACTGTACACATTACTCATGCAGCTTCTCTATTCCACTGTCTTCATCAACTTTCCTACTCTAGGAAAATCTGGCCTAGGAAAATGAAAGGTACAAACAACCTGAATTTCAGGAACCCTAACTAGCACTCATGAAAGTTTATCACCCAACAATGGCTTAAAAAGATTCACCTCCAAGAAGGCATCATGGGGGCCAACTATAAATGGTTCTTATCCAGGCCTAACCTAACCAAGCCCTCACAGAGAGTCACTCCTTTCCAACTCAAAAGGTCTCATAAACACCCTGACACACCCCTTCCTTCTGACTCTGCAGTGTTTGCTTACAGAACTTTCTTTGTGCTATTTTCAGAGCTCTCTGTCTGACCTCTAAGATAATACAGGGTACAGGGGTACTGAGTCTTCTTTTAAGAAACTGTAGCTCTCCTAGCCCAGTGACAAATTGGAACCTACATACCCATCTAGTTTTGCCCACAAACCCTAATTCTGACCACACTGGGGGACTGTGTACCGTTGAGCATGCCCTGCTTCTGCTCACACTTTTTCTCCACATCACTATTCTCTTTTTAGGGAATTACTTTTCACACTGATGAACAAAAACAAACATCATCCTCCAGCTAACCAACTTTTCAGGGTCCTTCCAAGACTCTCTGCATGCTCCAATACTGCCTGCCATCCAAGTTCACATGACTTATACTGAGGAAAGTGTTTCTATTTGATAAATGATTCCTTGCAAATTAAGAAACTTCAAAGGAATTCAACAAAATGTATTATCTTTGGGTGCTGGAACCATGTATGGTAGTTTTTATTTCTTCCAAACTTTCACAAATAATCAAGAGTGCATGCAGGGTATTTGTATTTTGAATCAACAGAATTCTCATTTCCATGTAAATGGTTCAGATGATAAAACATTAAGATGGATGCTGCTTTGAGGGAATAAACAACAGGGCACAGACAGGGAGGCAGCACCGTCTCCCATCTACACACAGCAGATAAAGGAAACAGGGTCTCAATCCTGTGCAGCAGCGAGAGACAGCAGCGAATGCCATCACATTCTCCTAGTGCAGTCTCTCACACAGGAGCACTAGGTCTTTTTTTGGTGAATCTACTATTCTTGAAGGTCTGAATAGTAACAGCTCTTTCTAGACCTAAAAGATGACTAAAATAACTTAGGATGGTCTAAAAAGAGATCATTTTTAAATGTTTACAAATCCCTTGTACAATTTTAAGGTTTTAATGGAGTGTAAACATTCTTTAATATCAAAATGTTTCTTGTAATTTCATTTCTTTCTAACTTTAGTGAGATTAAAAGGTCTAAAAGGCAAGTGTGGTACATGTACTCACGTAGTTGGACAAGTCTAGACTTTCCCGACTCAGAGTGGCAAGGCTGGACCAGAGGGGCAAAGGAGACCGCCAGAATCTTCTTGGTTTCCCAAGCAGAAGGACCTATGCGTGTTATCTTGGTCAACTATCACACAGAAAAAAATGAAAATGGTACAATAATCCCTATATAAAATAGAAAAATCTACAAATACAATAAAATGAAATAGTCTGACAATATGGCCCCCAAACGTGAGGTGCATGAAGTACAGCTGACTTACAAACAGTTCTGCAAAAATGCCTAGCCTGAAGATATCCAAACTTCTAGACCTACCATTTTTTTTCTATTTACAAGAAATACATATGATAAACCAGTTAAAGGACTACAAGAAGTAGCAAGCAAATCAAGAAAGTACAAATTCCGGGCTGGGATGTAGCTCAGTGGCAAAGCACTTGCCTAGCAAGTGCAACGTCCTGGGTTCGATCCCCAGTACCAAAAAAGACAACAAAACAAAAAAAAAAAGAAAGTACAAATTCCTATCACAGCAGTTTTTTGGTTTTCCAAAATAAGCGAGTAGTTGGGTATAAATGTGAGGAAGGGCTTAGATAAACAATACTCTAAACATACAGAATCTGCCAACATGTGCACTGCTTCTGGGAACACTACACAGACATCCATGCAACCAATGGGACTGTGGGAGAAGCCTGAACACTGCTTCAATTCTACTGAGACTTTCTTGACTGCAAACCACTGTCCTAACTCTCCCAAGAAGAGTATACCTGAGGAGCACGAGGCGATTTTTTGGCTAACGCACAACAATGGAAGTCATCAAAAAGAACGTGTGTGTGTGTGTGTGTGTGTGTGTGTGTGTGTGTGTGTGTGTGTGTGTGTGTGTGTGTGTGTGTGTGTGTGTGTGTGTGTGTGTGTGTGTGTGTGTGTGTGTGTGTGTGTGTGTGTGTGTGTGTGTGTGTGTGTGTGCGCGCGTGCGTGTGTGTGCGCACTCCAGTCCTTAGGTTTGAACTCAAGGCCTGTGTGCTGTCCCTGAGCTTTTTTGCTCAAGGCTAGCATTCTACCACTTCAGCCACAGCTCCACTTTTGTTTTTTTTTTGGTGGTTAACTGGAAATAAAGAGTTTCACAAACTTTCCTACCCAGGCTGGCTTTCAACCACAATCCTTGGCTCTTAGCCTCCTGAGTACCTAGGATTACAGGCATGAGCCACCAGTGCCTAGCCAGAGTATTTTTTACTTCAGTATTAGCACTGAAGAATCCAATTAGACAACACAGCCTCCATGTATTTGGTTTGACTAAGCCAGTCTCCAGTGTAATTAGGTCATAGCACTGCTAAGATTATATACTAGGTCTTTTCTAAAAATACCCAATCCAGCAAATCCTCTGAAACTGATTCTTTAAAAGGCTTACATACCCATGTACTGTAAATATAAACAGTCTACACACATTACTGCATATCAACAAAGAATTGCAATGAACACCAAATATTTAAACATAATCATTTAATGACATGTGAGACCTAAAATGAAACTATAAACTCTTACTTTATATTCTAGAGAAGCCTATGAAATATTGTAAGAATGTCCATAATCCTCAAATTAATCTAGAGAAGAAATGATTGCTATCAAAAGTCTAATTCAATATAGAACACAAAGATTTCTAGTACCATTTGTTTAAGTAAAAACAAACTCAAAGTAATGATCTGAGAATGAAAACCAAAAATGGGACTGCTCAGTGCCATCACAATCTACAGTCCAGGCAAATAGCAGGAGTCATACAGCAGTCAGAAACACTTGTACCAGCTCCTTTTTATTCTGCTAATGATGGTATTACCTTTGAAAGTGTGGTTTTAAAATGTGTAGCCTTTGACAACGCACTTCTGCTCTTACATGGAGGTTATAATTGGAGATAATGAATACAAAGATTAAGATACAAGAATAGCCAGGTGACAGTGGCTCACACCTGTAATTCTAGCTACTCAGGAGGCTGAGATCTGAAGATCGTGGTTCAAAGCCAGCCTGGGCAGGAAAGTCTGTGAAACTCTTATCTCCAATAAACTACCAGAAAACCGGAAGTGGTACTGTGGCTCAAGTGGTAGAGTGCTCACCTTGAGCTGAAGAGCTGAGGGACAACACTCAGGCCTCATGACTGACAAAAAAAAAGATACAAGAATATTCACAAAAAAGACATACAAAAGGCTCTCCCTGAGAGGGCTATTTATTACAGTAAAAATAATAGTAATAAAAAAGGCTATAAGGAGATAAATCACCCATCATTAAAACCTGTTTTTATTCACCAACAATTAAACAGCAAAAGACCAGAAGACCCAAGAACACAAGGCTCTCAATTCAAGCCCCAATTCCAGGGGGGAAAAATTGGTAAGGGGGGGCAACATGGGGGAATTTTTTTTATAAACGTACTAAATATCCAGTATTAGAAAACCAAAAAATACAAGATCTATAAGAAAACTATAAACCTTTATGTCATATAAAGAGGTATATTTTCTATTTATTTATTTATTTATTTTTGGTCGTGGGGCTTGAACTCTGGGCCTAGGCACTGTCCCTCAGCTCTTCAGCTGAAGGCAATTGCTCTACCACTTAAGCCACAGCGTCACTTCTAGTTTTCTGGTAGTTTATTTGAGATTAGAGTCTCATGGACTTTCCTGCCCAGGCTGGCCGTGATCCTCAGATCTCAGCCTCCTGAGTAGCTAGAATTATGGGTGTGAGCCACTGGCATCTGGCTCTGCTATATAGTTTTAAATAATGATAAACCAAAAGCAAATAAAAACAGTCACCTACTTGATAACTGAATTCAACAACTAGTCAAAAAAAATCATCAAATTATTCTCATCCTAAGGATGGTTCAATACAGATAAAGCAGTAAGCATAGTACAGTACATTAACAGAACCAAAGACAATAATGAAATAATCATCTCAATAGATGCAGAAAAAGCCCTTGGCAAAATTAATATCCTTTTATAATAAAAGCCCTAGAGAAGCTAGGAACAAAAGAAACATACCTCAACATAAGAAATGCTATTTATAGGGCTGGGAAGGTGGCTCAGTGGTAGAATGCTTGCTTTGCATGCATGAGGCCCTGGGTTCGATTCCTCAGCACCACATAAGCAAAAAGAAAAAAGCCAGAAGTGGCGCTGTGGCTCAAGTGGTAGAGCGCTAGCCTTGAGCTGAAGAGCTGAGGGACAGCGTCCAGTCCCAGAGTTCAGCCCCACAACTGGACCCAAAAAAAAAAAAAAAGAAAAGAAATGCTATTTATGAAAATCTACAGCCAACACCATAGTAAATGGTTAAGGACTACAATAATTTCCTCCAAAATCAAGAACAAGGATGTCTATTTCTCTCCACTCCATTTCAATATAGCACTGGAATTCCTAGCAAGAGCGATAAGGTAAGAAGAAGACATGCTGGGCGCCTGGTGGCTCACGCTGTAATCCTACTCAGGAGGGTGAGATCTGAGGATTGCGGTTCAAAGCCAGCCCCGGAAGTAAAGTCTGTGAAACTCTTCCAGAAAACTGGAAGTGGCACTGTAGCTCAAGTGGTAGAGCGCTCACCTTGAGCTGAAGAGCACAGGAACTGTGCTCAGGCCCAGAGTTCAAGCCCCATGACCAAAAAAAAAAGAAGAAGAAAGAAGAAAGAAGAAAGAAGAGGAGGAGGAGGAGGGGGGGGGGAGGAGGAGGAGGAGGAGGAGGAGGAGGAGGAGGAGGAGGAGGAGGAGGAGGAGGAAAAAGAGTGATCCAAATAGGGAAGAAGTTAAAGTATCCCTATTTCAAGAAGATATGATCTTATATCCAAAGGACCCCAGAGAGTCCACCCCTAAGCTCACAGAGCTAAACAATGAATTTGGTAAATCAACAGGATATAAAATCAATTTTTTAAAAAAAGCTTTTCTGTATACCTACAATGAAAAAATATAGAGAGAAATCAGGAAAACAATTCCATTTGTAAAAGCCTCAAGAAACATACGTAGGAATAAACCTAACCAAAGAAGTGAATGGACCTCTACATGAAAAACTAAAAAACTTTGAAGAAAGAAATCATGAAGATACCAGGAAGTAGAAAGACCTTCCATGTTTGTGGATTAGCAGAAATAATATCATGAAAATTGCCATCCTGCCAAAGGCAATCTACAAAATCAATGCATTACCCATCAAAATCCCAATGCCATTCTTCACAAAGATAGAGAAAACAATGCAAAACTTTATCTATAATCACAAAAGGCCTTGAATAGCCAAAGCAATCCTGTGTGAATAAAAAGCAATTCTGGAGGTATCACAATTCCAGACCTCAAACTTTATTACAGAGCTACAGTAACAAAAACAACTTGGTACCGACATAAAAACAGACTTAAAGACCAATGGAATGGACTAGAAGATCTAGAAATAAACCTATACGCTTAGATCCATCTGATATTGACAAGAGAGCCAAAAATATGTTGAGAAGAAGACAGCCTCTTCAACAAATGATGGTGGGAAAATTTGATATCCATATGCAGCAGACTGAAAATGGATCCCTGTCAGCTTGTACTAAATACCAATTCAAAGTGAATCAAAGACATCAATATAAGACTTGAAACTTGGAACTACTACAGGAAGGAGAAATATTAAAACTTCTTGGTATAGGCAAGAATTTCCGAATAGAATCCCAGGAAAGAGAATTGACAAGTAGGATTGTATTAAGCTGAAAAGTTTCTGCACAACAAATGACTTAGTTACTAAGCTAAAGTGACAGCCTACACAACGAGAGGTTTTTGCCAGCTATACATCTGATGAGGGCCTAAAGAAACTAAACCCTAAAGAATCAATACATCAACTAAAAATGGACAAAAGAGCTAAAGAGAGACTTATTCGAAGAAGTAAAAATGGCCAGTAAACACATGAAAAACACTCAACATCTCCGGCCATAAAGGAAATGCAAATCAAGGCAGGCACTGCTGGCTCCTGCCTGTCACCCTGTCCACTCAGGAGGCTGAGTGAGATCTGGGGTCATGGTTCAAAAACAGCTCAGAAGGAAGCCTGTGAAACTCTAATCTCCAATTAATCACAGAAAAAGTTAGAAATGGAGCTTCAGCTAAAGTGGTAGAATACTAAGCTTTGAGCAAAATGAGCTGAGGAACAGTGCCCAGGCCCAGAGTTCAAGCAAAAAAAGGAACTGCAAGCTGGGTACCGGTGGCTCACGCCTGTAATCCTAGCTACTCAGTAAGCTGAGATCTGAGGATTACAGTTCAAAGCCAGCCCAGGCAGGAAAGTCTGTGAGACTCTTATCTCCAATAAACCACCAGAAAAAAACAGAAGTGGCGCTGTGGCTCAAGGAGTAGAGCACTCACACCTAGCTAAAGACCTGAGGGGCAGTGCCCAGGCCCAGAGTTCAAGCCCCACAACAGACCCCAAAAAAAAGGAACTGCAAATCAAAACAACATTGAGGTTTCATCTCACCCCAATAAGATTGGCCACCATCAAGAATACAAACAGCAGCCAGGCACTAGTGGCTCATGCCTGTAATTTTAGCTACTCGGGAAACAGATCTGAGGATCACGGTTGGAAGCCAGCCCAGGCACGAAAGTTTGTGAGACTCTTATCTCCAATTAACCACCAGAAAACTGGAAGTAGAGCTGTGGCTCAAAGTGGTTAAGTGCTAGCCTTTAGCGCACAAGCAAAAACTCAGGGACACTGAATTTAAGCCCTACTTCAAAAAAAAAAAAAAAAAAAAAAAGGAATAAGAAAAACAACAAATGCTGGTGGGGAAATGGTGAGAAAGGAACCCTATTACACTATTGGTGGCAATGTAAACTAATGCAACCACTTTGGAAAGCAGTCTTTTTGAGATTACTCAAGAAAGAAAGAAAAAAAAAAAAGAACAGAACTACCCTATGATCCAGCAACACCATTCTTGGATATATATTCAGAATATTACAAGTCAGGATACTGTAAAGACACAATCATGTACACTGCTGCACTATTCATGATAGCCAAGCTATGGAAGCAGCCCCGATGCCCTACCATGGATGAATGGTTCAAAAAAATGAGAGATATATGTACACACACACACACACATACATATATATACATATACATAAATATGGACACACAATGTGTTTTTATTTACTCATTTTTACTCATTTGGGAATCATGTTAAGAAGTAAGGTCAGAGAGCCAAAGCAAGCACATTTTCTCTCATATGTGGAATCTAGATCTAAATTATAAACATATATGAGCACATACACAGGGCCATACATACACATACATATACACACACACACAAACACACACACACACACACACATCAACTAAAGTATGGTACACGTAGGGGAGGATTCCGATGGTGTAACATTGAACACCAAACTTATAGTTTAGCAAAATGAGTAGCAAGAAGCTGAGACATGTTTTGTCAGGGGAGGGGGAGAGACAAATTAGAGAGTATGGGTGGGTGAATACAGTCATATATTCAATGTATCTATGTGAAAATGGTATCAGGTAATTTGAGGGAATGGATAGAATTCTGAATATATATATATATATATATTTCTGATTTATTCATATACAACAATTCTGATAAGCCAGGTGTGGTAGCACATGCCTGTAATTTCAGCACTGCAAAACCTGGGACAAGAGGACCATGGATTTATAGATAGCCTGGACCACATAGCAAGTTCTAGACAACCCTGGGCTACAGAATAGCTGAGTAAAGAAAAGGACGAAGGGAAAAAGAAAGACAGGGAAAAAAAGAGAAGGAAGAAGAGAACAGGAGTTAGAATAAAGGTGAGGGAACATAACACGTGAGCCAGGTTCTCGCTTCACCTAGAGTCTGTGTAACTCAGGCACGCTTCCACTCCTATTCCCTGTCTCCTTGTTATACATCAACTGGGAGTAATACATCAAGTGGGAGTGGGTGTCACAAGAGTAAATAAACACAAACTGCCTGGAACACACCATGGTAGAAAGTAAGACCTGTCAGTTATGAAGAGAATCTTACCTTCTCCTCCAAGGGCATGACAAGGATCCCTCCAACTTTGAGAAGATTCTTCATGTACTCTTCATGTTCTTTCTGCACACCAGCCCCACAATACACTCGATCATACTGACAACAATCTGGAGAGATTTCCAGGCAATTGCCAGTAACAAAGGAAGGTTCACAGAAGTCGAACCTGAAAGGAAAAAAAAAAATCTGTAACTAAATGCATTGTTGCAATGTTGCAACAAGTCCATCCAGCAAATTTTCAAAATCCCAGAACAATCTAATAGTTTCCAGAGATAGGAGCTAAATCCACACTTGTATATTACATAAAGAGAACCCTATAAATTCCTAACAAAACAGAATGGGAATGAGTGCTATACGCACGATCCAAAGTTAAAGTAATCTCTAGTTGTTCTTTACTGTTTTTATAGCACTCATATTCAAGATGTTTTCCAACAAGTGAGAGGAAGACAGACCCCATTTTGTTGCTCTAAAAATTTGAACCCCCTTATTTTAAAATGGCAACACTTTAAAATCACAGAATATTAAAATAGCAATTAGCATAAGCACACAGATAACCAATGATCATGACCACAGTTCAACCAAGTTAACTAGGCATATGAACACTAATTAGCCGATGTCCTTATATTTGCTCAAGTTTGTAATAAATTATAATTTACATCCTCTGACTTAATGGCCAGCATCTGATCGTACTTGTCAAAGCTGTCACTTGTTCTGATGAAGAAGTCCAGTTTCTGCTTTGCATACTCTATCACATCTGAATGAAGCTCCACCCCATGGTTCACACCAAAAGGACCTGAAAGTTTTGAGAATAACAAAGCTTTTAGAACTCTTGCTTGTTTTGTTTTACTGCTTCTTTAACTGCACAACTGACTTAGCAGAAACTCAGAGGGCTATGAAATCTTAGCATATCTAAACTACTCAAGAGAACATTTTCAATACACATAATAACCACTGCTCAAAATACAATACTCGTTTGGATGCCTGGTTATCTATGCTATTAAATGTGTAAAGTATCATTTTATGGAAAAGAAAAAAAAGCCAAGAGTTCGGGGTGTTACTGATAAAAAAGAAACACATATTTGTAACAGTACTACTGTTAAAATGTCATCGAGACAAAGCCTCCCTGAGAAATCCTATACTCACTAGTTATAACACCAAGTCCAAAGTTATTCTGAACTTCCAAGACCTGCTACCAACTTGCTTACTTAAATCCTCATTACTCTGGTCTGGCACATTGTGCCAAAGACCAAAAACAGCCCATGGTTCTCATTCTCCTGAGCCCTGCCCCTCTTATTTTCATTAACACCTCACTTCACTGTCAAACATCAACTGAGCAATAACAATACTAAAACAAAACAAAACAAAACAAAAAGAACAGCCTGCTGCCAGTGTCTCACGTCTGTCATCCTAGCTACTCAGGAGGCTGAGATCTGAGGATCATGGTTCAAAGCCAGCCAGGCAGGAAAGTCTGTGAAACTCTTATCTCCAATTAATCAGCAGAAAACTGGAAGTGGTGTTGTGGCTCAAGTGGTAAAGTACTTGTCTTGAGCTGAAGACCTGAGGGGCAGTGCCCAGGCCCAGAGTTCAAGCCCCAGACTAACAAGGGAAAAAAAGTCACTAACTAGTTACTTCTAATGACAAATATAAAACATGGTCCCTATTTCTTACCAGCAAACAGCAATAGAAGAGATGCTAGAAAACAGGGGGTGGAGCTGTATTGAGGCACAGCAACAAGGTGCACTGAAGCCAGACCTCAAGGCCCCCTCCCACCTCTCTTTTAGGCATGAATCACCACTCCCTGGCCATCATACATAAGACCAAAGGAAAGAGCCTAGGAAAAAGGAAAGAATCCCAAAGAAGAACACAGAGATAGAGCTAACATGAGATAAAGCAGAGACTTGATAAAGGCAGGCTCAGAGAGGCTATCTCTGTGTTAGTAGAAACTTTCAATCTCACTTGTATAGGCCCAAAAAGGCCAATGAAGTTTTCATTCTGTAGTGATGTTTTTAAGTTGGCAATAAGGTGGAATAAACTGTAGCATCTAGAAACAGACCACAGTCCCACCAAGACACTCATGCGAGGGAGCACATCCCAAAGCGTCTTCCTCCAAATACACCACAGACATGACAGGGCTTTCTTCTTGTACATTTCTCCTCTCCTACAGCGAACACAATTCCCAGTAAGCAGAAGGTTCAGAAAGGCAAAGCAGCGGCAGTAATCATAAGCCCTTTCTCCATCACCACCCACGCCAAGCACAACAGGACACTCCAACTTCTCCCAGGCATCAGAATTCCTAATCTAGTCAGTTTTGTTATCTATTCCTTCCCCTCCACACACACAAATACCCTTTCACTAAGCCTCTTCCAACTCTTCAAGTACAATCAACAGAAACGTGCTACTACCTAGACACTTTCTTCTCAAAGCATGGCAACCATGACAGTCTAAATCAAAGACAAACTAACTTAAAAAACATACCTTTTCTTAGAAAGAAAAGCATACAAATTAAAATTTTAAAGGTAGCAATTTATAGCCTAGAGTTTAACGAGTCTCAAAAATTAATCAAACTTTGAAGGACACAAAACTCAATTGAAACCAAAATCTTCCTTTTATATCTACAAAAATCAATGTGACTGTTAGGATTTTCTGAAGTCATCATAGTAACTACAAAACGAGAAGATTATGATATACACGCCAATGAATTCTGCATATAACACATAAACCATAAAAATGAAAACTCAATACTCAGAATTTCATACTGAAAATGCTTAAACTCACCATGAACATTCTTGTTAACATTATTGTTTTGTTTCATTGTGCTGTGTTGTGCTTATACCAGGGCTTAACCTTGGGGCTTTGGTCTCTCCCTGGCTTTTTTACTCACAGCTAAAGCTGTGCCACTTGAGACTCACCTCCTATATGGCTTTTTTCTAAAGATGGAATCTCTCAAACTTTTCTGCCCATGCTGGCTTCAAACCACAATCCATAGATCTCAAACTAGTGGGTAGCTAGTATTACAGGCGTGAGCCAACCACACCTGGCTTTTTTTTTTTTTTTTTGAGACAGGCCCAGGTTGGGCTGCTCTCAAACTCTTGGGCTCAAAGGGTCCTCCCGCCTCAGCCTCTGAGTAGCTGGAAATCCTGTGTACCCTGGCACACAACATCCTTTGGCTGTTTGGGGGTGGTGAGTGCACCTGAAAATGTGTTCAAGTGTGTATGTGCACATGCTGCTTCTGGGCGCTGTCCCTCAGCTCTTTTGCTCAAGTATGGCACTCTACCACTTGAGCCACAGCTCCACTTTTGGCTTTTTTTTGTTGTTGTTGTTGTTGTTGGCTAATTGGAAATAAGAGTCTCATGGGCTTCCCCCCTCAGTAAGGCTTCAAATTGCAATCCTCAGATCTCATCCTCCTAAGTAGTTAGGATAAAGAGTGTAAGCCACTGGTGCCCTGCATCTTGGACATTTTTTTATATTTCTTCACAACCAGATCCAATCCATCAGTAACATTACAAATTCCAGTGCCGAAAGATACTAAAGGCAGGCAAGTCACACAATCCGATTCAAGCCCATCCAGCCCCGCCTGACTCCTCTTCCAAAGGGCTCCTTTAACACCACAGATGTGTTTCACTCCTCTGCAAGTCCCTTTCACACCTCACTAAGAGTAAAAGCAGATTTCACTCTCCCACTTAACACAAAGCTGAAAATCAATAAACCCTCATTTATCTGATATTGCTGTTGTTACATCCATTCTTACAATTTCTTTGTTGTGAAAAATAGCTTACATGATTCCTTTCCATCCCTGAAATTTATTTGAAAATACATAAACTTACAAGTATCACTCTTTTTTTTTTTTTTTTGGTCAGTCGTGGGGCTTCACTAGCCATGAACTCTGGGCCTGGGCGCTGTCCCTCAGCACTTCAGCTCAAGGCGAGCACTCTACCACTTGAGCTACAGCAGGAGTCTCACGGTCTTTCCTGCCTGGACTGGCTTTGAACTGCAATCCTCAGATCTCAGCCTCCGAGTAGCTAGGATTACAGGCGTGAGCCACCAGCGCCCAGCCTATATCACTCTTTTAGTATTAAACAAAAAACAAAAAACAGAAACTGATTGGAAGAAATCAACTACCAAAGGACTTTAATAACCTTCAGTGGAGAGAAAGAATGAAGGGACGATGTTGCTTAGATTAAAAAGAGAAATTACATGAGGTCAAGATTTACACATCTTTGCTGGTCCCATTCAGCTATAACAGACTGTAGTGGAGCTAGACTAGAGGAGGCAGGAAACAGGGGAGGCACCCACTATCCGGAAGTCAGGGCCCACAAATGTACGTAATCCAGCCACCCACAAGCCAGTGACTTTGCTTCAAGCAAATTGTAGGAGGTCATGGTCTTTTCTAGAGTATGCAACCAGCAAACTAGTTTCTGTCCAAGAAGACATTTCATGCACTGACCTTCAGATTCTCCTTTCACACTCACCTAAAATTAGACCCACCATAGAGCTGAGGTAGCCAGTGCCACTGCCCAGGTTCAGAAATGAGAGCCCAGGCTGCAGATCAAGAGCCTCCATCACCTCCGAGTAGATGCACGGGGCCGAGAGATGAATGTTTCCATGTTTCCACGCCAAATCCTTGTATGCATTTTCCTTAAACTCTTCCAGATAATAATCTGCACGGTCAATCGCACGGAAGGCCTGCTCCACCAGGTCGGTCCGGATATACTGCGCTTCTTTCAAGTTATCAATCAGTTCATCGTTGTCCTCACCTGCACTCACAGCACCGCCCATGTTCAAGATTACACTCAGGCAACACTATAATTAAAATTTAAAGAACTAGTTTAGTTATGAGTAAGAGAATAATAATAAAAGCTCAAAATATATACCAATGTTAAGTTCTGAACTCTAAAACTAATACAGAAGCTGCAAAATTTTAGAAGAACAAAGTATCAGTTCGGCCGGGCACCGGTGGCTCATGCCTGTAATCCTAGCTACTCAGGAAGCTGAGATCTGAGGATCATGGTTCGAAGCCAGCCACGCAAGAAAGTCCATGAGACTCTTATCTACAATTAATTACCTAAAAAGCCAGAAATGGCACTGTGGCTCAAGTGGTTGAGCACTAACCATGAACAAAAGAAGCTCAGAGACAGTATGTAGGTCCAAAGTTCAAGCCCCAGGAACAAGAAACTAATTAAATTAAAAAATACATATGTCCAGTTTGAAATTCAAGACAAGTACTAGACTTTATTTAGTGCTTATCTGTAATTCAAATTTAACTGGTGTCCTAAATTTAATTGGAACTCTACACCAAACACATACATAGATTCTTACCCAAGTTCAGCAAGCCATCCAATTCTTGATTTGGATACTTTGATATTCAATGATAAGGCAAAAACAACATCAACAAAAAAATTAACAAATAGACCACATTGTGACAAAATCTTATTGCAACAAACATTACATCAGCTTTAAGACTACAGTTTAGCAGTAGGAGCTATCCAGCCTTTTCAAGTACATTTCTTTCCTTCTTCCAAACTGCCTTTAAGGAGGAAACATGCAACCCCACTACTACAACCCAATTTGGCTTTATCTAGTGCACAGGGAAATACTCTTTTGCCTGGAGAGTTCTTACACTGAAACTATAAAAAACATCCTTCTTAATGTAATACTAACTCCAATAACTTTTCCAAAATAATGGCTTTACTTCACACAAGATGATGATGATGATGATGATGATGTAAACTTCTGGAGGAAAGATCACTTAGTCTACATGAAGACTAGCACACTTCATCAATTAAGATAGCCTCCTGACAATGTATTACAATGCTATTGTTTATAGTTACACTAGGCTCTCTCTCTTCTCTCTCCTTCACAGTCCTTTGACTCTCTAGCTGCAGAGTAAGGATAATGAGGAAACACTAGGGGAGAGATACCAGTGCACAACTGGCCACAGTGGTGGAAGCAGCCTAGGGAAGGGAACAAACCACCACCTGTGTGTCTTCTGCTTTATAGAAACAGGAAACTAAAGGTGTGCAGGGATGTCTTGACGCAAATTACCTCCCACTTTATGGTAGAATCTCAATCCTCATGATCAACATGTGAAAATTGAGACTTAGAATTTTTAAATCATGGTTCAATTATCACAGTTTTATCTTCTTTTCAAGCTGTTCTAAAGCCCTTGTTAGATGACAGAACCGGCTCTGGCCCTTCAAGGGATAGAATTAAGTGCTAATGAGGTTAGGGTTAATCGTGGGCAAGCCACTTAGTTCAAGGGCTATACTGCTAGCCTAGCACAGTCAACTTAAGACTTCGGTCACTGGTTGAAAGTGGAGTCATGTGTTTAGATGTTTAATGTCTATTTTAGGAAAAGAACTTACAATCATATATCCTCCTGGGTTCAGATCAAGAAAGACACCTATTACTCCAGAAGCCTGGATAGAATCTTGTCATGCTACCTCAATTCCTAAATTTAAAAATCTATAGAAGGTAGCTCATTGGGTATATTTCATTTTCTACTAATATCTACCATTTATTTCCATTTTTCCTCACTTTGAAAGCACCTCCCAGATCAAAAGGACAGCATTTTAGTAAAAATAGTTACAAGTGCCAGCCAAGACCTCATTCAAACTTCACAATGGGCAACAAATTAGTGCCAGAAAGTTAATTCACTCAGGATCACATAGTCACTGTGAAGAATGGCTGGACTCAAAACCCCAAACTTATGTCAAAGGCCTGTGTCTTATAAAAAAAAAAAAATTCTCAAGGGATCAGTGTGTGTGTGTGTGTGTGTGTGTGTGTGTGTGTGTGTGTGTGTGTGTGTGTGTGTGTGTGTGTGTGTGTGTGTGTGTGTGTGTGTGTGTGTGTGTGTGTGTGTGTGCGCGCGCGCGCGCGCGCGCGCACACGCCAGTCCTGGATCTTAAACTCAGGACCTAGGTGCTGTCCCTGAGCTGTTGTACTCAAGACTAGCACTCTACCACTTGAGCCACAGTTCTACTTCCAGCTTTGTGGTGGTTTGCTGGAGACAAAGAGTTTCATGGACTTTTTTTTCTTTTTTCTTTTTGTCGGTCATGGGTCTTGACCTCTGGGCCTGGGCGCTGTCCCTCAGCTCTTCAGCTCAAGACTAGTGCTCTACCACTTGAGCCACAGCGCCACTTCAGGTTTTCTGAATGGTTTATTGGAAATAAGAGTCTCATGGCCTTGGCTTTGAACCATGATCCTCAGATCTCCTGAGTAGCTAGGATGACAAGCGTGAGCTACTGGCGCCCGGCTCAATATTCTTTATATGTAACATATTGTTAATCTTTTGGCAATCAGAGTACCCTGTTGCCACTGTTAGTGTGTAAACATGTAGGGTATGATACGCACTATTAGCTGCCAATCTAACACCAAGTCATAAAAAAAAAAAAAATCACTGCTTACTAATGACATGTGAGATCATGCTATCCAAAACACCCAGAACCACTCGCCTCGCCCATCCACATCCTCTCACTGGCCCAGACTCTGCAATCCAGTGAAATCAATTTCTCAAAGCAACAGTGAAGTAAGTAGCACCCTGCAGATGTGGCTCCTGATTACACACTGCTCTTGACTACTGTCTGTAATGCTTAACAGAGTTCCTACCCAAGAGTAGCCACTGCAAGACACTGAAAAAAGAGGTACTGAGCCACGGCGGTGGCAGTATCACCATGAACACAAGAAGAGGTACTGAGCCACTGCAGCGGCAGTATCACCATGAACATAAGAAGAGGTACTGAGCCACGGGACAGCAGTATCACCATGAACACAAGAGAGGTACTGAGCCACAGGGCGGACAGTATCACCATGAACACAAGAGAGGTACTGAGCCACGGGGCGGCAGTATCACCATGAACATAAGAGAGGTACTGAGCCACGGGACGGCAGTATCACCATGAACACAAGAGAGGTACTGAGCCACGGGGCAGCAGTATCACCATGAACACAAGAGAGATACTGAGCCACGGGGCGGCAGTATCACCATGAACACAAGAGAGGTACTGAGCCACGGGACAGCAGTATCACCATGAACACAAGAGAGGTACTGAGCCACGGGGTGGGCAGTATCACCATGAACACAAGAGAGGTACTGAGCCACAGGGCGGCAGTATCACCATGAACACAAGAGAGGTACTGAGCCACGGGACAGCAGTATCACCATGAACACAAGAGAGGTACTGAGCCACGGGACAGCAGTATCACCATGAACACAAGAGAGGTACTGAGCCACGGGACAGCAGTATCACCATGAACATAAGAAGAGGTACTGAGCCACGGGACAGCAGTATCACCATGAACACAAGAGAGGTACTGAGCCACGGGACAGCAGTATCACCATGAACACGAGAGGTACTGAGCCACGGGGCGGGCAGTATCACCATGAACACAAGAGAGGTACTGAGCCACGGGACAGCAGTATCACCATGAACACGAGAGGTACTGAGCCACGGGGCGGGCAGTATCACCATGAACACAAGAGAGGTACTGAGCCACGGGGCGGGCAGTATCACCATGAACACAAGAGAGGTACTGAGCCACGGGGCGGCAGTATCACCATGAACACAAGAGAGGTACTGAGCCACGGGGCGGCAGTATCACCATGAACATAAGAAGAGGTACTGAGCCACGGGACAGCAGTATCACCATGAACACGAGAGGTACTGAGCCATGGGACAGCAGTTATCACCATGAACACAAGAGAGGTACTGAGCCACGGGGCGGGCAGTATCACCATGAACACAAGAGAGGTACTGAGCCACGGGACAGCAGTATCACCATGAACACAAGAGAGGTACTGAGCCACGGGGCGGGCAGTATCACCATGAACACAAGGGCTTAACTGTGGTTGTGCAAACAAACACCAAGCCAAGTGTTGGGAATGAGGGGCCCAACTCTGGTCTGCTCTGGTTGGCAGACTGCATAAGGGGGGTGACTATCCAACCCTATGTCACATCTTACACAGAATGTCCTGCAGAGAATGAACTGGGAAAAGAGGCCTAAACGCAGCGTCCTGGGGGCGGAATGATGTGAACGATGAGAGAGAGGGAGAGAGACAGAAAGACAGACAGAGACCAAACAAAGGGCAGAAAGGGCCACCCCGCCCAGCGTCACGGCCAAGGTCCGCACAGAGACGCTGCAGTGCGGAGAGGAGGGTCCCGGAGTGCGCACCGGGCCTGGGGCTGGAAGGGGGCCGGGGGAGGGGGATGCAGGGGGCCGGGGGGAGAGGGCTGCGGGGGGGCCGGGGGAGGGGGCTGCGGGGGGGCCGGGGGAGGGGGATGCGGGGGGCCGGGGGAGGGGGCTGCAGGGGGGCCGGGGGAGGGGGCTGCAGGGGAGCCAGCGGGGGAGGGGGCGCCAGGGGAGGGGGTGCCGGGGGAGGGGGCTGGGGGGAGGGGTCGCCGGGGGAGAGGGCTGGGGGGAGGGGGCCGCCGGGGGAGGGGGCGCCGGAGGAGGGGTCTGGGGGGAGGGGGCCGCCGCGGGAGAGGTCTGGGGGGGAGGGGGCCGCCGGGGGAGGGGGCTGGGGGGGAGGGGGCCGCCGGGGGAGGGGGCTGGGGGGTAGGGGCCGCCGGGGGAGGGGGCGCCGGGGGAGGGGGCCGCCGGGGGAGGGGCCGCCGGGGGAGGGGGCTGGGGGGAGGGGGCCGCCGGGGGAGGGGGCTGGGGGGAGGGGGCCGCCGGGGGAGGGGGCTGGGGGGAGGGGGCCGCCGGGGGAGGGGGCTGGGGGGAGGGGCCGCCGGGGGAGGGGCCGCCGGGGGAGGGGGCCGCCGGGGGAGGGGCCGCCGGGGGAGGGGGCCGCCGGGGGAGGGGGCTGGGGGGTAGGGGCCGCCGGGGGAGGGGGCTGGGGGGAGGGGGCCGCCGGGGGAGGGGGCTGGGGGGAGGGGGCCGCCGGGGGAGGGGGCCGCCAGGGGAGGGGGCTGGGGGGTAGGGGCCGCCGGGGGAGGGGGCCGCCGGGGGAGGGGGCCGCCAGGGGAGGGGGCTGGGGGGTAGGGGCCGCCGGGGGAGGGGCCGCCGGGGGAGGGGGCGCCGGGGGAGGGGGCCGCCGGGGGAGGGGCCGCCGGGGGAGGGGGCTGGGGGGAGGGGGCCGCCGGGGGAGGGGGCTGGGGGGAGGGGGCCGCCGGGGGAGGGGTCTGGGGGGAGGGGGCCGCCGGGGGAGGGGTCTGGGGGGAGGGGGCCGCCGGGGGAGGGGGCTGGGGGGAGGGGGCCGCCGGGGGAGGGGGCTGGGGGGAGGGGCCGCCGGGGGAGGGGCCGCCGGGGGAGGGGGCCGCCGGGGGAGGGGCCGCCGGGGGAGGGGCCGCCGGGGGAGGGGGCCGCCGGGGGAGGGGGCTGGGGGGTAGGGGCCGCCGGGGGAGGGGGCTGGGGGGAGGGGGCCGCCGGGGGAGGGGGCCGCCAGGGGAGGGGGCTGGGGGGTAGGGGCCGCCGGGGGAGGGGGCCGCCGGGGGAGGGGGCCGCCAGGGGAGGGGGCTGGGGGGGTAGGGGCCGCCGGGGGAGGGGGCCGCCGGGGGAGGGGCCGCCGGGGGAGGGGCCGCCGGGGGAGGGGGCCGCCGGGGGAGGGGGCTGGGGGGTAGGGGCCGCCGGGGGAGGGGGCGCCGGGGGAGGGGGCGCCGGGGGAGGGGGCTGGGGGGAGGGGGCCGCCGGGGGAGGGGGCCGCCAGGGGAGGGGGCTGGGGGGTAGGGGCCGCCGGGGGAGGGGGCCGCCGGGGGAGGGGGCGCCGGGGGAGGGGGCCGCCGGGGGAGGGGCCGCCGGGGGAGGGGGCCGCCGGGGGAGGGGGCCGCCGGGGGAGGGGGCCGCCGGGGGAGGGGGCCGCCGGGGGAGGGGTTCGCGGGGGGGAGGGGGCCGTCAGGGGAGGGGGCCGCCGGGGGAGGGGGCCGCCGGGGGAGGGGGCGCCGGGGGAGGGGCCGCCGGGGGAGGGGCCGCCGGGGGAGGGGGCGCCGGGGAAGGGGGCTGCAGGGGGGGTCGCCGGGGGAGGGGGCGCCGGGGGAGGGGGCGCCGGGGGAGGGGGCGCCGGGGGAGGGGCCGCCGGGGAAGGGGGCTGCAGGGGGGGTCGCCGGGGGAGGGGGCGCCGGGGGAGGGGGCGCCGGGGGAGGGGGCGCCGGGGGAGGGGGAGCCGGGGGAGGGGGCGCCGGGGGAGGGGGACGCCGGGGGAGGGGGCCGCCGGGGGAGGGGGCCGCCGGGGGAGGGGCCGCGGGAGGCGGACGCCGGGGGAGGGGCCGCCGGGGGAGGGGCCGCGGGAGGCGGACGCCGGGGGAGGGGCCGCCGGGGGAGGGGGCTGCAGGGGGGGCCGCCGCGGGAGGGGGCGCCGGGGGAGGGGGCTGGGGGGGAGGGGGCGCCGGGGGAGGGGCCGCCGGGGGAGGGGGCTGCAGGGGGGGCCGCCGCGGGAGGGGGCGCCGGGGGAGGGGGCTGGGGGGGAGGGGGCGCCGGGGGAGGGGCCGCCGGGGGAGGGGGCTGCAGGGGGGGCCGCCGCGGGAGGGGGCGCCGGGGGAGGGGGCTGGGGGGTAGGGGCGCCGCGGGAGGGGGCGCCGGGGGAGGGGGCTGCAGGGGGGGCCGCCGCGGGAGGCGGACGCCGGGGGAGGGGGCTGGGGGGTAGGGGCGCCGCGGGAGGGGCCGCCGGGGGAGGGGGCTGCAGGGGGGGCCGCCGCGGGAGGGGGCGCCGGGGGAGGGGGCTGGGGGGTAGGGGCGCCGCGGGAGGGGGCGCCGGGGGAGGGGGCTGCAGGGGGGGCCGCCGCGGGAGGGGGCGCCGGGGGAGGGGGCGCCGGGGGAGGGGCCGCCGGGGGAGGGGGCTGCAGGGGGGGCCGCCGCGGGAGGCGGACGCCGGGGGAGGCGGACGCCGCGGGGACGCCCTGCGAAGGCGCCCGGCGCTCGCGAGACCGGGGAGGGTCAGGCCTGCCCGAGGGAAGGGGCCGAGGGGCGGCCGCAAGCGCAGCTCTACCTCCGCGCTCCAGCCCACCGACCTGGGCCGCGACGGCAGCTCCAAGGGCGCCTCCCTTACGGGCGCGTCCCTCGCGTCCGCGGCCCCGGCACCGCTCGGACCTCCGCCGCGGTAAACATCCGCCACCGCCTCTGCGCCTGCGCGCCCAACGGCAGGACTGCGCGTGCGCCCTGGCGAGGCTGCTTAAAGGGCTACGGCAGCGGCGCCGCTACCCGTGCGCTTGTTTCTCCCCGCAGGGCCCGTCGCCGTCGGCGCACCGGCCCCCACCTTGGGTCGGCAACTGTCCCACACTCGCCTCCCTGTGAAGCCGCCCCACCCCTCATTTGTTTCTCCCTCGGGCCAGTCGCAGCCCGCGCACTTGCCCCACGTGGTTCCGCCTCTATCCGTGTACTGGTCCCCACCATAGGCCCGCCCCTTCGGATCGCCCCAAGGAGCGCTTATCCCTCGCATGGGCCCGCCCCTGTCAGAGCACTCGGCCCCCAAAGGCCCGCCCCTTCGGATCGCCCCGAGCGCGTACTTGTCCTTCACATAGGCCCGCCCCTATCAGAGCACTCGGCCCTCCTCCCCGGTAGGCCCGCCCCTTCGGATCGCCCCTAGCGCGTACTGATCCCTCGCATAGGCCCGTCCCTATCCGAGCATTCGCCCTCCATAGGCCCGCCCCTTTGGCCCGCCCCTTTGGCCCGCCCCTATCAGAGCACTCGGCCCTCCCTCCCCGGTAGGCCCGCCTCTACACGCACTGATCCCTCGCTTAGGCCCGCTCCTATCAGAGCCCTTGCCCCCCCGTAGTCCCGCCCCTTTGGCCCGCTCCTATCAGAGCCCTCCCTCCCCGGTAGGCCCTCCGCTTTCGGCCCGCTCCTATCAGAGCCCTCGGCGCACCCGTTGGCCCGCCCTTTGGCCCACCCCTCTCCGCGCACTGGCGGAGCGCTCACGCCGGTCCCTGCTCTCCAGGGGCCGGACGGGAAGGGTTAGGGGGCCGGTGTCTCGGCTGGCGAAGGGTCTGTTGGCTGAGGGCGCTGCGGGCGCGGGACCTAAAGTGGACGGATGTCTGACGAGTGTCTGCTGCAGGACAGCACAGCCCAGGCTAGTGACGGGAAGGAGGGCAAGGCCGAAGAGAGAAAGCTGTTGGGGGAGGACCCCGTCAGGCCGGCGCCTACGTTGGCGGGACCGGAAGGACGGACGGCGCGAGGCCCCGCCCCTACCAACCGCTCACCGGGGTGCGGTGGGGTGCGGTGGGCTGGGCGGCCATCTCCGAAATACGGTTGGCCGCTGTTTTCCGGGCCTGGACTCCGACCCACCTGCGAAGTGCCGTGGGTTAGTTCTCCCCGTCTGAGCGAGAAGAAGCCATCCCTGAGGGTTGTCAGTCCGTGGTGCGTCGCCCGCTCCAGCCTCCCGCCGTTGCTGCGTGCGTGCGCAGGGAGCTCGCACTCTGTTGGAGCGCCGCTCGGCCTGCGGGCATCGCGATCGGAATGAGACGCCGCGGGACCCGCATGGGAAGGCAGACACTGACTCCTGGAACTGGTAGGCCCACGCAGAAACAATTCAGGGACAAAAGGTGGTATTTGAAGTGAATGACACCGAAACAACTAGCTATTTTTTAAAAATAATAAGCCAGGCGCCATGGCTCACACCCATATTCCTAGCTACTCAGGAGACTGAGATCTGAGGATTGCAAATAGGAGATAGGAGAGATGAGGGTTCAAAGCCAGCCAGGGCAGGCAGCCTATGAGACTTGTATCTCCTAATTAATCATAGAAAAAGCCAGAAGTGGCGCTGTGGCTCCAGTGGTAGAGCGCTAACCTTGAACAAAAGGCCCTGAGTTTAAGCCCAAGGACTGGCAAAAAAAAAAAAAAAAAAGACGTAAATAATTTTTTTTTTGTCGGTCATGGGGCCTGAACTCTGGGCCTGGGCGCTGTCCCTCAGCTCTTCAGCTCAAGGCTAGTGTCCTACCACTTGAGCCACAACGCCACTTCGAGCTTTTTTCCGCTCTGTGTGGTGCTGAGGAATCGAACTCAGGGCCTCATGCATGCGAGGCAAGCACTGTACCAGAGCCAACTTCCCAGCCCCAATCAAATAATTTTTAAAAGTCCTAACACTTTCCACATAAAACTTCTAGACCATAACAGGAGACAATCTAGATGACCCTAGGGTTTTGTGATGAGTCTTTACATGTATCAATCCATGAAAGAAAAAGAATAGTAATAAGTTGATTTTTATTATAAACTTCTGCTCTGTAAAAGACACTGAAAAAATGAAAAGAGAAGCCTCCCACAGAAAATAGTCACAAAACAGGTATCTTACAAAGGATTCTTTAGGAACTCTCAAAATTCAACAATAAAACAAACAGGTGGAAATGGACAAAAGCTCTCAACTGATGCTCAGTAAAGAAATATACAAATGGAAAATGAGCTGGATGAATAGATGCTCAGGATCATGTGTCATTATGGAATTGCAAATTTATAAGACAGTGAGATATCCATACACATCTATTACAAAACCAAAATCTAAGATTCTGGAAACACCAAATGCTGGTGAGGATGTGGACCAAACAGCATCCTTGTTCATTGCTAGAGGGAATGCAAAGTGTTACCTCCACTTGGAAAGACAGTTTGGGCAGTTTCCTTCTGAGCTAAACATAGTCTTATACTATCTAGCACTTGTGCTGCTAGGAATTACCCAAATGACCACTATGGGTACACACATACATATGCGCACCACACACACACACACACACACACACACACACACACACACACACACACACACACGAGGCACATAGATCTTTATAACAAATTCATAATTGTCAAAAACTGGAAGTGACAAGGATATACTTCATTTACATTGATGAATGATAAACAATTATGGTATTAAATCAATAGGATATTAATCAGTGATTTTAAAAATAGTAAGATATTATTCTGCCAAGAAAAGACATAGGGGAAACTTAAAGTGTCTTTTGCTAAATGAAAGAGCCCAGTGTGAAGATTGTAATATCTCAAGGATATGACATTATGTAAAAATAAAAACTATAGAAATAGTAAAAAGTTTAGTAATTGCCAAAGATGGGGAGGGTAAACAGGTAGACTCAGAAGATTTTTAGGGCAGTGAAATGATTATATTATTACACATTTATCAAACCCCACAGGAACAGGTGTGTAGCTTGGTGGTAGAGCATTTGTATAGGTTCCATACCTAACACACACACACACACACACACACACACACAAACACACACACGTTCAGCACCAAGAAGGAACTGTATGCTAAACTGGGATTTAGTGAAATGTAATATATCAATATCATACATCAATTGTAACAATGTATATTAATGCAAACAAATGAGAGAAAAGATAAGGGAAGGTCATATAACTATATGCTCAAGTTTTCTGAAAGTTTATTATGCTGTATGTGTGTGTGTGTGTATGTGCATGTACACACTAGTACTGGGGCTTGAACTCAGGACTTGGGTGATGTCCCTTAGGTTTTGTGCTGAAGGCTGGTGTTCTGGTGGTGAATTGGAGATAAGAGTGTCATGGACTTTCCTGCTCAGGCTGGCTTCGAACCTCCGTCCTCAGACATCAGCCTCCTGAGTAGCTAGGATGACAGGCGTGGGCCACCGGGACCTAACAGGGTATTACTTTTTGAAAAGGTGAATGGTTTTGTTTTGTTTTGTTTGCCAGAAATATAAGCTTTGCAGAAGAATTACAGTGTAATATGTTAAAGACAGAAAGCAAATGATACCAGATGGAAATATAGATCTGCACAAAAGAATGAATGGCACTGGGGCTACATAAATATAACTATGTAAGACAATTTTCTTAGTGCATCTTAGCCCTGGGTAGGGACACTACTTCTTACCTTGGTGACCTTTGTATTGTGGTTGTTGTATAATGGGCAAGTGCTGCTTTTGCAATTACAATAATTGTAAAATAATTTTTGTCCTCCAAGAATTTTACATTCTTCTTTAGGAAGAGCTCCTTATCCCAGTAGTTGCCATGGCTTTGTCCTGCTCAGGATTTGATGGGCACCAAAGAAGATGCAACAAGGTTGGGAACAGAGAGCCATGAGAACGAGTCCAATAGATGATGCACCAGGGGGAGTGCCCATTTTACAGAGGAAGGTGACCCTTTGGTAGCCACTCCACAGTCTCAGCCCCCTCCCCTGCACCGTTCATCTGACATCTTCTCTGGGTACTTTGGGCCTCAGCCTTCAGGATACAGGGCTTCTGAGAAACTTGCTCGCATATATAAAACACTGCTCAGCCTGGCACTGGTGGCTCATACCTGTAATCCTAGCTATTCAGAAGGCTGAGATATGAAGATCATGGTTCAAAGCCCAGGCAGGAAAGTCTATGAGCCTTTTCTCTCCAACTAACCAGCAGAAAACCAGAAATGGCACTGTGGCTCAAGTGGTAGAGTGTTAGCCTTGAGCAAAAAAAGCTCAGCGACAGAGCCCAGGTTTTGAATTCAAGCCCCATGACAGAACAACAACAATAATAACAAGCCCACTGTTCAGCTTTGTTAGTGGTACTGTGGTGGAAGTGTGCAGTTGACCCTAAGGGAGGACCTCACACCTGATCCAGGGTCAATACTGGGCAGAGGGATGACAGATTTTGACCTTGGCCACAAGGTGTCAGCATTACACAGCTGCTGTGTTAGGAGAAAGTGCTAAACTAGGTCAGAAAGGAAGAAAAGTAGCTCTTCTTAAAGAGAAAAATAGTAGTTCTTCCTCCTTTTATGCTAGAAGAGAGAATAACAGTCTTTAGACAGGTGCCACATCTCCTCTGCTACCACATAGTCGCATGGTGATGCTTAGCAGGAAATATTGGTGAGCTCAAATGCACTCATTGAAGTATACAGTTGGAAAGGATTTCTTTAAAATAGTCTCTCATCTTAAACTATTTTAATAAAACATTAGCAATACTTGGACACAAGAAAGGCATCGGCAAATATCAATTTCATGTCACTTTGAATAAAAGCTACATATGTTTGACTCTGGAGAACCTGCTGACCCAGGGTAGAAGTGGTATCAGAAGGCGGTCCAGGTCCCCTGGGGTGGATTTTCCCTGATACATTTCTATCTCACTGACACTGTTGCCAATGACAGAAGCTCAGGATACCCCCAACACACCACACTCACACACACACACACACACACACACACACACACACACACACACCAACTCCTCTGCTACTGCCCACTCACTCCTCACTGTTTTTGTGAACTGTAAGAAACTCAAGGCAAGTGTTGCCTAGCAGAATTAGGGTCCATACCAGAAAATGCTACCTTAAAGCAGTAGCAGACCTGACCTGACTAAAAGGAAGTGATTGTCTCAGATCAATCCATTCTCTAGGCACCAGGTAAGTGGCAGTCAGACTTGAGATTGCAGACAAGACTGCTTTGACTGGTCCTCTAAACCCAGGGGAAGCTGTGGTCAAGTCATCAGGTGATTGGCACCCAACAGGGGTGGACTCCGCTGACTGTGGCAGAGGCGCAGATGAGAAGTGCAGAGAGGGCAGAGTTAGGCAAATGTCGAGGTGCTGAGTGACTTTGGGCTACTGTCTTTATGTGGTGAGCAGGAGAAAGGAACTGGGAGAGGTGTCCAGCGGTCAGATCTCATGAATCCAGCTCCCAATGGGCTGGCCTGAGGCAATCCAGTATGCTGAATGTGTGGGAGCAGGTGTGCTGTGTGGGCCCTCTCCCCTCTCCAATGGCGTCCCCAGCCACTCAAAGCTGGACCAGTAACTGCCCTCCTGCCCACACACCCCCTTGGTCCTGCCATTCACTCAGCACCCTGTGCTATTTCCTACAAGGAAGATCTGGTTATAGGTCCTACCGTCCAGTGATAATGTCATGGGACCTTAGTACTTTAGGCCAACAATAAGCCAGAAAATAAGTTGGCAACGCCACTTCACTGCTCATTCCCCAGCATTTTTGTATCTCATACAAAGTCAGGTTATAATGACACCCTACTCACCCCTCACTCCGCCATGCTGCAATGGCCAGCCCTATGAGTTACACATACTTGCTTACATCAGAGCTCCTGCTCCTGCCCTAGACAGCTATGAAACTTGCCTTCACTTCCCTCTGGCACAGTGAGCATTCACCGACCACCTCCATACCCCTCCCTGCTGTCTCGGTAGTTCCTCTTACCAAGTATTTCATTCTCGGATGAACAGAGAGTTAGGACTCACATCAAAGAGGCTCCAGTGTCTCTGGCCGGCCCAGCCTGCTCTGGGGCCTCGGCCTGCCCCTCCCCTCTGCTACCTGAGGGTCATGGCAGCTACTTCTCTAATCTTGGAGTCACCCACTGTGTCTGGGAGACACAGTGACTGCTCTGTAGGGATCCATCTGATCCGGTACCACCCCCTCTCCTCTTTCTGGAGCGACACATCCCAGAGGGTTGTCATCATGTGGGATCTGAGGAATCAGCCCTGGGGCTCAGTGTCCCCATCTGTAGATAGGGTGATGGAGAAGTGCATGTACAAGGGCTCAGGTCAGATGGCCCATCCTCACCACCATCAGACTTGACATATTGGTTTTGACAACTTCTACAAAGAAAGCTATGTTAGAATTAAAGATGAAGAAGACACATTTAGCAGGATGTGAAATAAACAGGCAAGAGAAGACACCCCTGGAGCAGAGGGGACTATGTACAATGAGGGTGGCAAATGCTGGGGGAGTAGCTCAACCTGTTCTTCCTGGTTCCATGAGGAGAGAAAGGCTGCCCAAGCCCCTCCCTCCCCTGTAAGGCAAGACCTCTGAACCACGGCAGCTCCTCAGGACTGAGGCTCCTCCCCTTCGGAGGCAGGATCTCCGGATGAGACTTTCAGTTGGGATTGTAAGGACTGGACCTGATGAGCCCACAGGGGCCAGCCTGGCTGCAGCCACTAGGCTACTCTGAATACCAGGACACAGGTCTTGCTGTCAAAGTAGAGTTCCAGAAGGTGCCAGGGCTAAGAAATGTAGGCGTGGGAACAGTATAGTATTCTCCATGCACAGCAAACATCAGCCTCAGAGATGAATGAAAGAGGGCCAGAATGTAGGCTAGGGAAACTACCCAGGAGTACCAAGGGACAGCTGCCAGGAGGCAGAAATAAAAAAAGAAGCGAGGTCAAGCTTCACACTGTAGACACTGAGAAGAAAGCAATGAGGCAAGGTAGCCACCAGCAGGCTAGAGAACAGTTCTGCAAAGTCAGCAGCCCAGTGTTGGCCCCAGGTCCTATAATAATAGAAAAAGGGCCCCCGTGGGCTCTACGGTTCTATCTTTAAACTGGGGCTCTTGTCGAAGTCCAAATTCCTTACAGCCAAACTCATGGAGGAGCAAAGGAACATGGTGCAGAACTTCTAACTCCCAGGGAGTGTTGCCAGCCTGTGTTGCAGGGTCCACAGCCAGCTGACAGAAATGGCTCCACACCTGTGCCTGCAGCAGTCTACGGGGCACTCAGTCTCATCTAAGCTTGAGCTTCCAATCAGTCATGGGGCAATGCTGACCTGGCCCTGAACTGCTTCCTTCTGTAAAAGGAGGTCTTGTATTTGTGAAATTGGAGCACATATATCTGGTTTTGTTCCCTCCCAAAACCCAGCTAAAAGGACAGCTTTTAAAGCATAAATTGATAGGAACAGGGAGATAGATTAGACCACACAGATGCAAGATAAATGGCCCAAGAGACCCAGAACACTGAATTCTAGCCAAAGTACAGGAAGCTCAGAACCAACACAGCCCACCCCCACACACACACACACACCCTGAACCCCTAAGAACTGTCAATACAGGATTCTGCTGGAGATGAACAACTTAAAAAAAAAAAAGACATCAAGTAGAAAGTATTTTCAGAAGCCAGAAGAAACCCAAGACCCCCCTACCCTGATCTAGGTGCTGGTAGAGATGACAGAAGCCATCCCTTCTGTCTCTGGAGGACACCTCAAGCTTCATTCTCTGGAAAGGATCAGAGAGAGGGTCTTCAGGCTTGGAGAGAAGGCCCTGCCCTGGGAGGAGTTCCTATACAAATACGAAGTAAGTCCTGAGGCACCGACACCTGTGACATCAAGACAGTACTAGCCCAGCACCCAGCAGGCCAGTGGCCCAGACAGTCCCCCTGAGAAGAAGAGAGCATCTTCTCAGGGGTGGCCAGCTCATGCCACTATCACCTGTGGAACTAACATCATAGGAATAGCCTTGGTCCCACCTTCTTGAGGCTGGATGAGCTGTTGTGCTCTCTCTGTTCTGCCACATATAAGTGAGGCCTACCAAGTCCTGTGGGCCTACCCTAAGAATCCCAGGATATTATGGTAAATGAAGAGTGAATATTTATCTGAAGGGGATAAGGACTTAGAACCCTAAATCCAGGCTCCCAGAACCTCTCAGAATCCTGAAGCTGGAGGAACAGAGCTTGGCAAACCTAAAAGTCCTGAAGGTCAAAGTAGTCTCCTTAAACTTGAGGTTCTTTAAAAATCAAGAGTTCTCTAGGGCTGGGAAGGTGGCTCAGTGGTAGAGCGCCTGCCTTGCATGCATGAGGCCCTGGGTTCGATTCCTTAGCACCACATAAACAGGAAAAAAAAAGCCGGAAGTGGCGCTGTGGCTCAAGTGGTAGAGCACTCGCCTTGAGCTGAAGAGCTGAGGGACAGCGCCCAGGCCCAGAGTTCAGGCCCCATGACCGGACCCCAAAAAAAAAAAAGTTCTCACCCCATCATTCCTTGTACCTGCTGCTCCTCTCCAGGAACTATCCCCATGCTATGCTGCCAGCCATGCCTCAAACACTGTCTCTCTTAGAAGTCTTGATAGAGCCCACATTGGTCAACTCTCTTCGGGTCACTGTGGTCACAGTAGTGCAGCCCTCACCTGCTGAGGGGTTCCACCGTGGCCAGCCCTGGGCCTGAGCCACCAAAGGTGACACTCCTACTGGAGACCCTGAGCAAGGCAAACCAGGACTCAATTTGGAGCCTAACTGGTCTCTGCTCTTGTTTTCAGCTGACCAACAGTCCTCTGCTTATGAGTAGACATCTTATCTGGGCTGTGGCCCCGCATCCCTGTCCCAACTTCCATAGCCCTCCATGCTTTCTGACTACACCCCAGCTGCAGCTGGAGACCAAATCTCCAGCGTCTTTCTCCCACCCACATCATGTTTGCAGTTCTTTAGACCACTTAGGAATTTCCCAGAGACTGTAGGCAGACCAGTATGTTGTCAGACCCCAGCAGAGCTCACTGATTATGAAGACCAACACACTGCTTTCACATGCCTCTGTGGTTCTTCATTACTATCCTTTGGAATTGTGTGGAAGCCTCTTTTTTGGGGCAGTGCTGGGGATTGAACTCAGGGCCTCACATTTGTTAGGCAGGTACTCTACCACTTGAGCCATGCCCCCAACACATGGAATCTGTTTAAGTAAACCCTACACCCATGCCCTTGTGCCATTGGGAAGAAACTCTGATCTGAGGGGCCTGAGGTGGTTGACTTCTCTGATGTGTAGTGTTTCAAGGTCTGATGGACAAAGGGAAAAGAAGCAAAGACTGTGGGCAGGACTAAGGAGCCACGCCCCCGCTGGAGCTGGGTAATGGCCCTTCACTCTAGGGCATCTCACATCTACAGTCCTGCCCTTGGTTACTTACCGTCAGCAGGCAGCCACAGTGGGTCTAGGCAGCTCTCCTTCCACTTCTTGCTCCCAGGAAGGACTGTGACAACCCCTACCTCTCTGGCCAGCAGCCCTGCCACTAGAATGATTCTCCTCTGTTAATCAGCCTTCCCTGGACATGGCCCCCATCTTAGTGCCTACTAGGCCAGCATGAGAGATTACAACTCCTGACCATTAGCTCTGTCTCCAGTGGGGCCTCAGCAAAAGGCCCTTCTTCATGGATGACCCACCAGTTTGGGCTAGCACTAGGCCCAGCCACGCTCGACAGTGAGTGCCCCAGTGCCTAGGCTCTGTCTGACAGGAGCAGAAGTGAGAAACACAGCCCAGATTTTCTAAGAATTGATCAGGGAAGATTGATCATTTGTCTTCAGACCAGAGGAGACGCCAACCTGCTTCCAGGTCCAGACTCACAAGGAAAAAACTTGACTGCGGTTCAGGAGGATATGATTTGAAGACTCACATGCAAATCTGACTCTGTCCACCTGACAAAAAAGTGTGATGACGGGAAAAGTGCTTCTGCAAGACAAAAAACTAACACACGTGAGCTCAAAGATAAAAGGGAGTCATTACCTCACACTCGGGGAATCCAAGTGTAGACTACCTTCAGACATAGGTGGGTCCAGGAGCTCTGAAAAAGTCATCAGAGATCTCTATTCCACTTTGTTTCCCAGCTCCACATCCCTCCATAATATCTGAATTCTCATCTATTCACGACTAGGAGAGATGGCATGACCAGACCAATTGTGTAATACTTTTTCCCCAACCCTAAAGAAAACTAGGAAGAATCCTGATTTGCACATGCCTGGCTTTATGGAAAGGGCTAAGATACAATGTCTTAGACCTAACAGAACCACACCTGGGGGTTAGAAATGTTAGGTGAACCAGTCCAGGAGGTCCCACATATAGAATCAGGGACAGAAGACCCCTACCCACAATGACCACCCACCCACCACTCCCAGTGGGCAAGGAACAGAGTAGCATCCTCCCTACAGACCACAGCACCAATTCACAGTCAGACTTTTATTAGGAAATCACCCTCCAAACACACCACAAAGTGCTGTGGGTCCAACGCATTTCCTGAGGAAAGAGGGTCACAGTATTGGAGCGTCAGGGGACCGGACAGCGGCGCAGTCTGTGAGTCTTAACAACTCCGTGGGGCTGACTGTGGCCAGCACTCTCTCACAGCAACATGACTCAGCCAGAAGAACCGCCACAAACGCGACACAAGAAGCACACCAGAGCACACACATCTGCTCTACAATTAAATAATAATAAATACAGAATTCTGCTTGCTGTTATTGGCCTGAAATAACGGAACCCAAAAGGGAAAAGAAAATCAGAACATCTTTCTCTCCATTTGACCAACGGGGAAAAAAAATCCCCAAATTATCAAAATTCCTCAGTTACAAAATACTTTTTTTTAAAAATTCCATTATTAAAAGAATAAATAACAAAATATATAAAAAATAACTCGATTGCATCAAAATTATAACTAGAGGTTATCAAGATTTTTTTGTGGCCTATCTTATAGTCAAATAGTTGGTTTTGCCTTGATTTTACTTATTTTGCTCTTATGGTACCCTAGTGTGGAGTCGATTTGAGATAGTATAAAATTAATAAATAAAAATGTTAAATAAATAGCAAATGTTAACATAAGAAGGTGTGAATATAAATACTTACATCCCGACAAAATTAAATAATTTACAGAATAATTAAGCTAACTACTTTCAGTGTTTTCCAGGAAGTGCAACTTCTCTACTTTTAAATACTAATTCGAAATTGCTGTCACAATCGACTTGGACTCTATTTACACAGTAGGAACATTGTGTTTTTAACATTTTAAATTAAATTTACCTTTTTTCTTCATCTTGAATGGATCTTAAAAGAAGTGAAACCTTGGCGATCTCCCACTAGGAATTTACTTCCTGACATTACTGTCTCCACCTTGATCCCCTTGGACACAGAGATGGACCTCAGCCATGACCCAAGTAAGGTGGCAGTAATGGGCCAGGGGCCTAGGTAGAGGGAAGGAAGCCAAAGTCCTGGCCTGGAGCCCAAACTCAGGGACTTAAACACTGAAGTCAGGAGAAATCTGTGCAGTCTCTGGGCACTAGCTGCCTGCATAGGAGACTTTTTAGGGACCTCTGGTTTAAAATCCCTTGAACTGACTGGGCCATAATGCTCTTCAACTGTCTGGACCATTGTCTGGAAGGCCTGTTCCTAGCTTCACCTCTTAAGCAGAGTGTTGCCCACCCTTGACACAAAGCTGAATTAAATAAAAAGAGAAAAAAACATGCCACAAGGACCTTGCTGAGCACAGACACATGGCCCAGGTATGTCTTCCAGGTATGAGACTCCCACCCACTGAGCCAATGGCTACCCTCCCAGCCTCGACAGACAAAGGAATACTGTGGCTGCAAACTCCAAAACTTCCCTGAGAACTTTGTCCGTGAGCTTCCACTGGAGACTTTGAGCTGTTCTTCAAATTTCTTTCAGAAAACAAAAATAAATCACTTTGTAACACTTCGGTACCCCAGGCACTCACGTGGGAGGTGTTGGCCTGAGCCTGGTGGGGCATCACGAGAGACACTGGTTTCCAGGTGCCCCTTTGGATAAATCCACGGAAGGCTGCACGGGGCTGCCGACGTGGACTGACAACTAGAAGTCACCAACAAACAGTCAGGTGCTCTTACTGTGAGGGGTAGGGTGGGAGCGTGAGCACCGGAGCAAAGGAGGAGTGCACCTCCACCCAGCATTGCCTAGACCTGGATGCCCCTCACAGCCTGCTTGATGGTCTCCAGGAGGCCCTTGTTCTCGGGATTCTGGTAGCAGTCCTGGTTGGAGTACATGTCAGTCAGGGTGCTCACATAGGCGTCAAAATTCTGCTCGCATATTGGCTCCTAGAGGATAGAGTCAGGTTAGCAAGCCCTGTCCACAGAGTCAGCTCCAGGAAGCAGAAAGCAGTCCCCACACTACCCTAAAGAAAGCCCAGCTAGGCAGTGCAGCAGCCATGGCTGCTGAAACACAAGCAATCTCAGCCACAGTGACCTCTTGCCACCAGAACCACACTCTGCTCCAGATTTGAGCCAGTCAGGAGGGCTGGAGCCATGGCGTACAGCTGCCCAGGCCAGTTGGAAAGTAGAGAACATCCAAAAAGGGCCCAGGACTCTTCCATTAAGACCCAGAAGCAGAAGGGCCAGGGGCATACTGTCTCCCTGCCCTCCAAAGCATCCTTCGGGTAGCTACCAGCTTTGGGGTAGTGCCAGCAGGCTGCTGTTACCTACCATGTGAGGAAGGCGGATATTGGCAAGACTTTGGATGAGGGCCTGACTCAGCCCAGACAGCTCCAGAAACAGAGCTTCATTCTGCTCCTCAATGAGTTTGTTTTCCTCCTCGATGTTCTTCAGGTTCCTCTCCATGGAAGAGATCTGCATCAGAGGGATGAGAGGTGCTGCCTGCCCTGGGCCCTGCTGGGCACACTGGCCGTACCATACATGTCTCTGAGAGAGGATGGGTTCCAGAGGTGGGAACTCTCTACCCTGTGGGGGTCCCTCATCCAAGGAAGGAGCAGTCAGTACCCAGCTTCCTGGATGGGTGAAACAAAGGCCCTCCAGGAACAACATGAGTCCAAGGAAATGGGAATGAATGCTGACTGTGCTGGGAAGTATAGGAGGCCCCACCTATCCTTAGAGCAGGACAAGGTCACAGACTCTTGGGCGTCCTGGATTCAATCTCAATCTACACCAGTTGTGTTTTTACTTCATCAAGCTCCCTATTTCTGTCTGTAGCTTGGTGGGGCTAGCTTTCCTTTCTTTGTGGGTGACCTCTGCCTCTGAGTCTTTCCATCTCTCAAAAGATAACAAAGGTCGCCCAAAAGGCTAACCTCTCCCAAGCCTCCAGACACATCTTCTCCAGGTCTCAGCCCAACCATATATTCCCGAGGAGCTCAGGGGAAGAGGGGAGGAGGTGCTGAGTTCAGTCGAAGGCCATGTGTGGCACTATACAGCAACAGCAAACTCTCTTTGGGAGTTACAGATGGGCCCAAGTAGTTTCCTACCACTGCATGATAAACATATGGCTTTAAGGACTGCATGGGATACAAACTTGCTTTCTCTTCACCTTGGTCCTTCCAGAGATAGCATGGGACTTCCTCGGGGGGATGGCAAAGAAAAAGCGATTCTAATGAAAGGCAACACAATCTGGGGTGTGTGTGTGTGTGTGTGTGTGTGTGTGTGTGTGTGTGTGTGTGTGTGTGTGTGTGTGTGTGTGTGTGTGTGCGCGCGCGCGCGCACATATGCACACATGCACACACACACCAGTCCTGTAGCTTGAACTCAGGGTCTGGGCATTGGCTTTGAGCTTTTTGCTCAACGCTAGCACTTTACCACTCGAGCCATAGCTTTTTGGTGGGTAATTGGAGGTAAGAGTCTCATTGGCTTTACTGTCTGGGCTGGCTTTGAACTGTGATCCTTACTTAGGTCTCAGCCTCCTGAGTAGCTAGGAATCCAGGCGTGAGCCAACAGCATCCAGCTAAAATCTGTCTTTTGAAAGGTATGTTATAGAGAGGGAAGGAAGGAGTGACATTACCCAAAAAGAAATGTACTCTTTACTTGACTTTTGTCACTGTAACCCCTTTGCACATCACTTTTATAATAACAATTTGAAAAATAAAATAAAAGGTATGCTTGGCTGCATTTTGTTCTGGTTTTTGTTCCATGGTATAAGTTCCTATGTTGCCCAGGCTGTACTTGAACTCACAGGCTCCCATGATCCTCTTGTCTCAGCCTCCTGAGAAGCTGGGACCACCATAGGTGTGCACCCACCCCCATGCCTGACTCTAAAGGTGGAGTTGAAGAAATAATAGGTACTCTCCCAAGGGCACTACCACTGACAAGAGCCCTGGAGACTCGGAGAGGAAAGGAGGGAGTAGCCAGCCCTATCTCCCAACCAGAGATACCGGTAGGAGATTGGGAAGATGTGGGACAGGAGGCCCTATCCCTCTTGTCCTCACACCCAAGTGGCCTGGGGACTCCACATGAACATACAGAAGGCTGTGAAAACACATCCTGAGCTCCAGAATTGGTGCTATCCAAGCTCTTGAGCACCCAGATGTCATCATGCCAGAAGAGAAATAAGCTGTGGAGCTAAACATGTCATATATCTGCTGCTCCCAGGAAGGGGCCTCGCCCCCTCACATCCATCCCCGCTGATCTAGAAGGGGCCTCGCCCCCTCACATCCATCCCTGCTGATCTAGAAGGGGCCTCGCACCCTCACATCCATCCCCGCTGATCTAGAAGGGGCCTGGCCCCCTCACATCCATCCCCGCTGATCTAGAAGGGACCTGGCCCCCTCACATCCATCCCCGCTGATCTAGAAGGGGCCTCGCACCCTCACATCCATCCCCGCTGATCTAGAAGGGGCCTCGCACCCTCACATCCATCCCCGCTGATCTAGAAGGGGCCTCGCCCCCTCACATCCATCCCGGCTGATCTAGAAGGGACCTGGCCCCCTCACATCCATCCCCGCTGATCTAGAAGGGGCCTCGCACCCTCACATCCATCCCTGCTGAGCTAGAAGGGGCCTTGCTGCCCTCACATCCATCCCCGCTGATCTAGAAGGGACCTCGCCCCCTCACATCCATCCCCGCTGATCTAGAAGGGGCCTTGCACCCTCACATCCATCCCCGCTGATCTAGAAGGGGCCTCGCACCCTCACATCCATCCCCGCTGATCTAGAAGGGGCCTTGCTGCCCTCACATCCATCCCCGCTGATCTAGAAGGGGCCTGGCCCCCTCACATCCATCCCCGCTGAGCTAGAAGGGGCCTCGCACCCTCACATCCATCCCCGCTGAGCTAGAAGGGGCCTCGCACCCTCACATCCATCCCCGCTGATCTAGAAGGGGCCTCGCCCCTCACATCCATCCCCGCTGATGTAGAAGGGACCTCGCCCCCTCACATCCATCCCCGCTGATCTAGAAGGGACCTCGCCCCTCACATCCATCCCCGCTGATCTAGAAGGGACCTCGCCCCCTCACATCCATCCCCGCTGATCTAGAAGGGACCTCGCCCCCTCACATCCATCCCCGCTGATCTAGAAGGGACCTCGCCCCCTCACATCCATCCCCGCTGAGCTAGAAGGGGCTCTACCCCCACTCCCTAGGGAGACTAGCCTGTTATTTATTCCTTTGCTCCTACAGCTACTCAGGAACATCCCTTCCATGCCACCAGCTCTACTTGGGGACATTCTTTTTTGCTTTCAAAATGAGAATGTTTTTCTTTCTGATTACAAGTGTTCATTTGGGGAAAACAGAGCAATAAGATACACTTATCTAAGGAATGTGTAACACCAGTGGGTACTCACCAATGCTCAAGCTGAAAACTTCCCTCAGTGAAGTGAGTCCCTGAACAACATAATGGAAAGGGACCTGCACTCATCTGTGCTCCACAGAGGAACAAACAGGAACAAAGAAGTGTGTGTCTGTGTTGGTCCAAGCCCAGGCACCACCTGAATTGGCTATCAAAACTAAAAGACTAAGCCAAGTGTTGGTGGCTCATGTCTGTAATCCTAGCTACTCAAGAGGCTGAGATCTGAGGATCACGGTTCAAATCCAGTCTGGGCAGGAAAGTCCATAAACTCTTATCTCCAATAAATCACTCAGAAAAAGTCAGAAGTGGTACTGTGGCTCAAGTAGTAGAGCATTAGCCTTGACCATAAAGAAACTCTGGGACAGTGCCCAGGCTCTGTTCAAGCCCCAAGACTAGCAAAACAAACTAACTAACTAACAAACACCTCTGAAGACTGGGAACTTGAACAGGATTACTAAGGTTAGTGCTAGTGGATTCACACTACTCACACAAATGAAACTAACTCAAGAGAATAACTAATACTAATGGGTCAGGCCACCTGTGGAGTGAGAGCCCCTCACACCACCACAGGATGGGTGGACAGCCTACCAGCACACATTGAGTACTGTGTGATGGGCATGGTACTGCCAGGCAGCTCAGTCCCAACCACACCAATGGATTCACAAAGTCACTAGGAAGACAATAAGCTCAGTCTCAACCTCAGAAGTGGACTTTAATGCCAGGTGCTGGTGGCTCAAGCCTATATTCCTAGCTACTCAGATCTGAGGATCGCAGTTCAAAGCCAGCCTGGGCAGGAAAAGCCATAAAACTTCTATCTCCAATAATCCACCAAAAAATAGGCAGTGGCGCTGTGGCTCAAGTGGCTTGAGCTGAAGAGCTCAGGGACAGTGCCCAGGCCCAGAGTTCAAGTCCCATGACTGACAAGAAGGAGGAGGAGGAGGAAGAAGAAGAGGAGAGGGGGGAGGAGGAGGAGGAGGAAGAAGAGGAGGAGGGGGAAGTAGACTTCCCACAGTCCCAAGGTTGGCTCCTGCTAGAAAGAGTCAGGCAAGGCCAGTGCCACCCACCTGGGACTGCAGCTGCACCATGGCAGCCTCCATCTCTGAGTTGGACTCATTCAGATCTCGGATCTCCTGGTTCAGCTGCTTGATCTCCTCGTCGTTTTCCAGCACTGCCAGAAAGAAAGCTTAGCTGTGTCTCTGGTCTTAAACCCAGACCAGCCAGTGGGATATAGAAGCCCCTGAGGCCCACCCGCCTGCCCCAGATGAACCCCGGGGCCTGGGCATGGGAAGCTTCTGTGGAAGCACAACGTGAGGCTTGCGTGGCTCCTGGCTGGAGCCAGTGGGGGGACACAGGTCTCTTTGGAGGTGTTAATGTCCAGAAATGCTGTCTCTACACTAGATGAGGCACGCTCTCCAAAAACAGATTGGCATGGACGCTGGCGCTACCAACAGATTCTCATACCAAAAGTAACCAACTCTGAGGTCAGTGCTGCCATGACCATCGAGGCCAGGTGTCGAGGGCTTTCAGAGCCAAGGTCAGTAGGCCCATCAACACATGCAAGGACATGTTCCCAGAAGACCTTGCCCTCCCCAACCCCTTTCCTGCCAGTACAAAAAGGTTAGTGAGCAGGGACATCCCAAAGCGTACCCTTACCTTCACTGGTTTTGAATTTAGGATTGAGAACCTCATCCCCTGAGAGTTTTCCCTTTTTTCCAGCAAACGTTGCTCTGGGACAGCCAGACAAACTGGAAGCAGAGGTCACACATCACTAAGCGATCCGGGGGCTGAGTCCACAGACCAGTCCAGGGTCCCACAAAATGACCAGGATCAGCCCAAGGCACATTCTCTCTCCTCCAGATGACCCTAAGGACCTCCTTATGGCAGATGGTCTCCCACTGCTCCTGCCTGCCCTGCCTGAGGACAGCACAAATACCCAGGCAGGTACCCTCAGGGCCTGTCCCATCTGGCACAACTGTGGCTGGCCACAAGGATCTGAGGGACCCGGATGTTATTCTCCCCAGGAGCTTCTACCCTAGGGCCTGAGGCATTGCTTGCTAGTGCTTTGCAGCACTGACCTCTCACAGACGACAACCCCTCACTCTGGAGAGACCCTAGGGTGCGGGAGCACTAAAATTCACGGATAATTCCTTAGATACCGATAGTCAAGCAGAAAAATGAATTGAAAGTGCAAATTTTCAAGCATGATTTCCTTTTGTCTCAATGACTTAACATCATAAAGGGACCTACCTGGTCTAGGCCCCTACAGCCTTCACTCTGGCCTTTCAGGCCTCTCCCCTGCAACCTGGAACCTACAGCCATCCTGTGGTCCAAGGGAGATCCTGTCTCTCTTCTGCTCTGCCAGGTTACCAAGGCAGCCTGGTCAGACCCTGGCTTACATGTTTCCGCCTCCTCTCCTTTGACCCTCCTCTACTTGACCCAGCAGGCCATCCTTATCCAGCTCTAGCCACTCAGACAAGCTTCTTCTCAGGATGCCTCCTTGCCTGCTTCCCTGTTGTTTTCCCCAGAACCATGACGGATATCCACCACACTAAGTAACTTCCTCTTTCATTTATAGTCTGTCAGCCTGTCCAAAACACTCTCCAAAAGGGCAAGAGCTGGTGTCCTTTTGTTCTCTGCTCTATTTCTAGCTCTAGGTTCTAGGTAGGCTCACAGTAAATGTTTTTGTTGAAAGAATGCATTTGCTGGGTGCCAGTGGTTCATGCCTATAGTCCTAGCTACTCAGGAGGTTGAAATCTGAGGATCACAGTTCCAAGCCAGCCTGGGCACAAAAGTCTGCAAAACTGTCCTCTCCAATTAAGCACCCAAAAAAGCTGGAAGCAGAGCTGTGGATCAAGTGGTAGAATGCTATTCTTGAGCAAATGAACTAAGGGGCAGCACCCAGGCACTGAATTCAAGCCCCAAGACCAGCACTGATTAATTAATTAATTAAAAATGAATAGATAATGCATTAATTATATAGGTGAAGGAAGGAGGTGGAGAGGAAAAAGAAGTATGGAGAAGCATGGGCACTGGCCCCAAGACCGTACACAGATTTGGACAAGATCTGGCACTGACGCCATGTCCTTGACCATCATTGTGACTGCCCAAGACAGAGACAGAAAGGGTGGGGGTTGCTGATGAAACCACACACACACACACACACACACACACACACACACACACACACACACACACACACACACACACAGAGTCCTGGGGCAGATAGGGGCAGGTGAGAACCAAGAGCATTGCCTAGTTCTACTGACAGACATGCCTAGTTCTACTGACGGACAAGAGTCTATTCACCAAGTTGTTAGCAAAGCAGACAGGCACCTCTGCCCAAAGTTCAAGAACAGACCCCAGTTGGGGAGGGTCGGGAGTGAGGTATGAAAAACAAACTTTTTCTGAAAAATTGGCAGTCGGTAAGAAAACTTGAACACAGACAGGGTTGTAAGAGGCAACTTAAACTGAGCTTTTAGTCAGGTGCCAGTAGCTCACATTTGTAATACAGCTACTCAGAGGCTAAGACCTGAAGATCAAGGTTCAGTGCCAAGCTGGACAAACAAATCTGTGAGACTCTTATCCCCAATTAACCAGCAAAGACCAAGAGTGGAGGTGTGGCTCAAGTGGTAGAGCACTAGCCTTAAGCAAAACAGCCAAGCAAGAGTATAGTATAGTATGAGGCTCTCTGTGTAAGCCCCATTACCAGCACATGCGCGCACGCGCGCACACACACACACACACACACACACACACACACACACACACAGAGATGTTTTTGCAGGGCTTGTGAATTAACTAAAAGCTAAACACTCAACACACCACCACTACTACCACTACCACCACTTTGCCTATCTCTGCCCTTTGATCTGAGCCATTCCAAGCTCTAGTCACTTTAAAAGCATCTCCTAGAAGAACAGGATTCACTGATAAGCATCTGAGACAAAAGACAAATATGCAATACTATCTGAGATAAGTTAACTAAGCCGCACCTATGACCTTAAAAAGCTTTAACTGTGCATATCACTCTGACCCCTGCCCCCTGGGGCCAATGTGTGGCACCAGCAAAGAGGTGGGAGATTTACTGAAGTGCTGTGTTCCCATGGCTGCTATGTAGTAAGTCCCCTCTCTCTGCCCTTTGCCATGTCTCTTTATGGCCATGTGGGGGGACAAGCAGCTACATCTGAGACTCCTGGAGCGTGGGTTTCAAGGGTTCTGGTCTGAACTTGGTCTCCAGGTACAGTGTGATACTCCCTGGAGGAACATCACAGCCTGGAGGGAGGCTTAGGAAGCAGATAGATCCTTGGCTCCCCCATTCAGTTGCCCACTTGGGCCTTGCTTTTTTCCTTCCACACCCAACTCTAGTCTTTCCCGGATCCCACGGGTCATGTCCCAACAAGGCCACACCCCTACTTGCTGACAGAGAGAGCAGGGCCTTGGGGCAGGTACCTCCGGTGGGTGAGGAAGCCACCATTGGCATGGCCAGAGCCGTCACAGCCTGGAGTAGGGCAAGTGGGGCCCTCGTTCTTCAGTGATTTCCAGGAGAAGGACGAGCCGTTGAGCGAGCCCTCTTTCTGCCGCCGGGCAGCCAGAGGGCAGCCAGATGCACTTCTGTGAGAGGCATATTTGCCGCTGATGTGGCCAAGCCCCACACAGCCTGGAACCGGGCACCTGGACACAGAAAGGCCAAAGTAACTACAGGAGTACAGGGTAGAATTTATGGAAGACCGGCCAAGCCAGACCCAGGAGACCCAGCCTCATACAGAGAGGGCTTCTGAGAAAGTCAGGAGGATAGCAGAATCCCAGAGCCGGGGGAAAGTCTGGCCTTCTTTCTCCATATACAGCAGAAAGGCCTGGAGATCAGGAAAACAAGGAGGGAGACCTGAGCTAACTAAGCAGCTCAGGGACAGCAGGGGCTGCCATCCACAATCTAGGGCTGACTGGCCAGCGTGTGGTAGCTTTTACAGCAACACAGCGCTCAGGTGGAAAACTTTGCTGAGACATCCCATAATCATCCTGCCCGTGGCTGGCCAGGGGCAGCATTTTCCTTCCTGCCAGGTATTCAAGGTAGGGAAAGAGTGATTGTCCTTGCACCTTAAGGAGGGCCTGGACTAGTGAGATCTGGGGGACAGGGCCATCCAGGGTAAGACTCCAGTCTGCACACTTCCAGTTCTCCCAACAAATGAAACCAATGAGGCACCACGTGTCACACACTGACTGACAGAGGGCACTGCTGGCCCACTCACAGAGAAGCCATGAGGTAACGAGAAGTCAAGGGCAGGGTCCCTTCAGGAAGAGTGAGAGCCAGCAGCAGAGGCTTCTGCTGTGGGACCCAGGACCAGCCCTTGAGGATGTAAGTCAACAGTTCTAGGTCACCCCAACCTCCAGTCCTGACAAAAGCTGCATGAGGGCTTCAGGCAGCTCATGTTCAATGCCCAGCCCCTCAAACCTGGATGACTCCTAGCTGTGGGCCCAGGACACCTGGGACAAACACAGCCAACCTCAAGATGAGAGTTTGACATGGAAAAAGGTTATCTGCTGATGCCCTGACATCACAAGTTCAAATGACCAGATGAGAGGTGGCTCTTTGGTCACTCTGTGCAACAAATTCAACTTCTTCTTACCCACTTCTTGCAAAACTCTGAACCTCCCTGCCAATGGTTGTTGTTGGTGTTCACTGGGATTGCTTCCACGTATTCAGGTGTGGTTCCCCTCTCTTTATGCCTGCATTGAATCCTCAGAATCACCAGGTAACATCACGTTGAGCCGTGTATGGGGCATGAGCTGGCAAACGTTCCTGCTACTCAGGAAAGCTGCCATGTACTAGAGCACATGGTGGGCTGCAGTGTGTAGTGACGTGAGATCTGGAGCAAGAACAGCAGGAGCCAGAGAATTTTACGTCAGACACAGGGCGCCGGGCAGTGACGGACCTTCTCAGGGGCAGTAGGGGGTACAGCAGTGTAAGTATCACTACCTGAGTCCCACACTAGAACATACCATTTATAAAGCTTTAGCACCTGGGATTCACCACAAAATGCTGACATAAATCACAAACAGTACAAACATGAGAAGTCAAGAATTAAAACTCGTCAGCATCTCCTACAAAATCACAGCTCCAATCAGCTAACAGAACTCATCCCTCAAGGAGACCTGGTGCACCCATTAGGATTTCTACTTTACTTGGAACTAAAGATGCTAGTGAATTGTAAATATGACTGGTTTATGGCTGAGAGAAGGCCCTACAAATTGGGGGTACTAGCAGGCACCCCGCCTTTTGCCGTGGAGCCATTAAGAACTTTGTCTATCCTACAAACACTAGAGCACCAGTCTCCACTTGGCCTCAGAACTCTTGCTTTTTGTTTTTTTTAATCAAGGCTGACAGCACACTAGAGAAGGAAGACAATTTTCCCAGTTAATATGAAAAGATGCCAAACTTTGTAAGGTCCATTCCTGGATGGCGAACAGACCCCGCCCAGTACCTGCATTACCTAGGCAACTGGGACACCTGGAAGAGGTCACATCTGCATCCACTGAGGTCACATCTGAATCTGATGTGGCCACACCTTTCTCCCACCTGGTCCCACCTCTTACCTGGTCCCATTTCCCTTTACCTGGACACACTTCCCCCCACCCCCACCCCTACCCTATATAAGGCCTAACCCAGGGCCAGACTCCCTCTTTTGCCAGCCACGTGGAGTGCCAACCTTGCCTGGTCCCAGCAGGTCTACTAAATAAACCTACCCCTTACCTGAATACCACGTGCGTGGTGCTGTTCTTACTTGGCTACCTCTTTTTAAAAACCTAACAAACTTAATCTTATCATTTGCAAATGCAGCACAATTCATTCCTATAATTCTTACCAGTAGAATTCTTACTCTGTCCATAAAGGCATTACATTCCTATGATCACAGAAAATTCTTGATTCTCGAGAAGAAAAATAATTTTTATATAACCCAGAATATAGTAAATAGCATTCATAATACCAATAACCACATTTTTGCACCATTAATTGAACATTCACTGTATTATCGTGGTAAAAATTTATATATATAAGCTTTCTTAGGCCAAACAGCAGTTAAAGGGATGAGCCCTTCTGAAGACTGTGATGTTGGCTGGCCCTTCTCTATGTCCGGGTAGATGGTGGGCACAGCAGAAGCAAGCTCTGAGGAAGAGTGAAATCTCATGCCAAGTTGCTCCTCTTTACAAGTGAATTCTTTTGCTGCCATGAGCCCCTGTGAAGACAGTAGGCCTAGCCCCAAACAAGCCAGCTCAAAGCACTGGACAACCAAGAAGCCCTGGGCAGCCAAGCCTATTGACCTACTGTTGACCCATTACCCACTCTGCTAGCAGTCAGCTCTGACGTTCCCATGCCCTGGGAAAATTAGCCAGTCGGTTGCCTTATCTGAGACTATGACACAGCCTGGGCCCCTAAACACATACTTGCGAATGGGTGCTGAAGAGGACTGGTTCCCTACAGGGGGAAGAAAGAACCCTGCGATGGCGTTAAGTCCCATCCAAGTGGGTCACACAAGGAGCCAAACACCTTTCTCAAAGACATATCATCCTCTACCCTGCCCATGAGAAGGACAGTTTCGGGCTACACTTTTTTGCCTTAGGAGTTTGGGCCATGCAAAGCCAAGGGTGTCTTCTGTCTTCCCTAGCAGGATCCAGTTAGAGACACATAACTGTTCTATCTGATCTTTCCTACCATGCAGTAGTGCACATTGCAAGCCCTGCAGGTGTCCTGGAACCATCCTTAGGCATCAGAGTAGTTAGTCTCCTCTCAGCCTCATCAAACACCTCTGACCTGAGCCTAAAAGGACCAGCACACAGGATATGATTGTAACACCCAGACATCCATATACCAGGTTCAAGCACTTCAGTAAAAAAAAGAAAGTTCCCATTATTAGTTTGGTGATTAGGTATAAGAGAAAGGGAGTTTGGTTTTTTGTTGTTGGTGGTGGTGGTGGTTGTGAGGCCTGGGCACTGTCCTTGAGCCTCTTTGTGCTCAAGGCTAGCACTCTACCACTTGAGCCACAGCTCCACTTCCAGTCTCTGAGGTTAATTGGAAGTAAGAGTTTCACAGGGACTTTTCTGCCCAGGCTGGCTTCAAACTGCGATTCTCAGATCTCAGCCTCCTAAGTAGCTAGAATTATAGGGATGAGCCACTGGCCACGGGCAGAAGGAAGTTTTTTGTTGTTGAAGTTTTTTACTTTTGTTTTTGTTGTTGAGGATCTCACTACATAACCCAGACCAGCATCAGAATCCTTGATTCTCCTGCCGCTACCTCCCAAGTGCTGGAAGGCTTGTAACTACTATGCAGGGCAGGGCTCTGCTCTGCTTGTTTTGTTAATGTAACACACAGGAAAATCTAAGCTTTGAGAAGCATTGAGGGAGCAAGCATGGCCCAACGTACTTCATCAGTTCTGGGTCCTCCTTGTCGTCCTTGGCCGGTGTGACCTTGAGTCCACTCTTCTTGGCACGCGGGCAGCCTGACAAGCTGGTTTGGGAAGAGGAAAACACGCCACCTCAATCCCAGAACAGCAGCTCCCTCACCCATCTGCCTCATCTTCCTCCCTCAGGAGAGAAAGATGACAAATGAGTCGATCTGTCGGTGAGTCAGTCCTACAGGTCCTATGGAGCAGAGTCAGCAGATATAGACTGTTCACACAGGACAGTGGATGGGGCGGGAGGTGGGGGGAAGCATCTCTGTGAGCCTCTAGCTCTGATTCATTTATTCCTGCAAAAGGCCACATGACAGGTTCTGGAAGCATCAACAATTTGGAAAAGTTGAGAATGTGTTCTAGTTGTTAGCGATATTCATGTCTTACCCAGAGCCTTGGAACTTTGTCTAAGGCAGAGACCACACACACCTTGGAAACAAGTTGCGCTTACCTCCGGTGTGAAGCATAGTTCCCTGTTATGTGGCCGGAGCCATCACAGCCAGGGGTAGGGCACCTGTAGAGGAAAGTGGGATGAGACCAGAGCCGCAGAGAAGTGTGACTCTCTGGACTCAGTTCTCACCACATCTCATACCACCCCGTCCAGGACCCCAAACCACTACCCACTGGAAGTGCCTCTTTGCAGAGAAACATCGCCAATACTGCCAGCAACAGGTATCTGACAGGGTTATCCCAGGGCCTCAGTCCTGACCCCAGTCACGCCAGGAGGGTGGGGGACTGAGGGGAAAGAACTCTGTGGGGCTCAACTTTATACCAGTTATAGGCCAGCATGTTGGGACCAGCCTTCTGGGTCCACTGCACCCAGAGAAGACCACAGGCTCTAAGTTCAGCCTGGACTAGAAGCATCCAGAACTCATCTGAGCCTTAGCTTTGAGCATGTGAGTTTAGGAAGGATGTTTATGAGTATCTTCTAGGTGGCCTCAGCAGAACTATCTGAGCTGGTGGCATTCTGGGTCTGCCATCCCGGGAGGCCTTCACCTGCCCTAAGCAGAGCCTACACCCCCTAGCAGTTCTGCAGTTGTGCCCAATGCCCTACATGAATGGGAAGCTGAGTGTCCTGAGGTAGCCTCTGGCCACACACGAACAGGAGAGTGAATGCCCCTTGGATTTGCTTACAGTACAGAAAACATATCCCAGAGTCTCAGCATCTGACATGGACAGAGAGGCCACCCAAAGAACCCTGTCTTCCCCAGCTTGGCCAGCATGACACCCACTCAGCCAGAACAAGGAGCCAGAGGAGCACCGGTATACCAGAGAACACAGGGGAGCTGGCCAGTCTCAGCAAACCCACCCACCGTTAGTGATACCATGGGATCCTCAGAAAGAGCTCTAGGACAAAGAAGAGCTTCAATATCTCAGCCAGCCAGCCACTCATTTCACAAAAAGGAAACTTTCCATTGCTATTTCTCTGTAAGTTTGGGGTTAAAGTTCTTCCCCGGCATTGGATCAGGCAAACTTCCCTCTGTCGGCCGTAATGTTCTGATTGAAGGACCACACCACTAGCTCTAATGCTATTGGAAAGCTATGAAAACTAGCCATAGTTAAGGGAAAAAAAGCAGAATTGGAAAGAAAAAAAAAAGAATACAAGGAAAATGGCAAGAAAAGAAATGGGGGCAGACTACAGGACTGAGTGTGCAAAATTTGGTTTGGGGACCAGACAGAGCGGGACAGTGAGGACATGAGTGTGAAGCTGTCAAGGTCTGACCTTCGTATTCATAGGCACTCCCAGAGAGGAAACAGAGGTGACGAGAGTTAGGCAGAGATGAGTTATGGGGGTGCTAGAAGCCCAGGAATTTGTCCCAAAGAGTCCTTCAGTATTCCCATTCCTCATCCCAGAGGGACCAGTACCCAGTTTCTTTCTGGCTCTAAAACAAAGCTCTGGCCTGGATTCAGACCATAAAAATGCAAAGGAGGAAGGGCCAGACCTGCTGGAAAGACTGAGTAACAAGAGAAGTTCTTCTCTCCAACATCTCTGCTTAGCTCCAGGCTAAAGCTGAGGCCCCCACAGCCCTGGGTCACAGCTCAACAGCAGGCATGAAAACCAAAGGCAGTGGGAACCCCAACCAGCCCCAAGAGCACAGATGCCCGGAAACCTCTGGGTGCTTACACTCCACTTGTGCAGGGCTGCCAGGCAGGCCTAAGGGTGACCACAGAGCCTGCCTGCCCATGTGTCAGGACAGGGACTCAGAAGCCAAAGGGGGGGTCAGCAAAGAGAAGGCAAAGACATGGACAACTGGGAAAGCTCCTGAAAGAGACAAAGCAGCCAGAGTGCAGGAGGAGGAAGAGAAGAAGGGGGAGGAGAAGGAGGGGGAGAAGGAGGAGGGGGGAGGGGAGGAGAAGGAACTGCGGGGGGGGGGGGGGGAGGGGAGAAGGGGAGGGGGAGGAGGGAGAGGAGGGGGAAGAGAAGAAGGGGGAGGAGAAGGAGGGAGAGCAGGGAGAGGAGGAGGGGAGGAGGAAGAGGAGGAGGGGGAGGGGAAGGAGGAGGAGGAGGAAGAGGAGGAAAGCAAGACACTTTCAATCATGAGTACCAGTTCATTTGGCAAGAGCACAACAGCCTGCAGCCACCAAGCCCCAGCCAGTGCCAGGATTTTCCCGTTCAGGACAAAGCAAGCATGCTAGGGGCCTTAGGAGAGGCTGGGGGAGGGGTTAGGCAATGCAGGGGCCTGAGGCAGCCCCACCACCACCAAGGGGAGAGGGAGCAGGGTCAAGGCAAGGGTCATAGGCACTGTAGGCAGCCCAGCCAAGCAGTCAGTCTTTCCTCAGCCCTGCCCCTCTGTCCATCCCAGGAGAGAAGGGGCCAGCCTGGGGCGGTGCCTCGGAGAAGCCTGGGAACCTCATGGAGGAGAGAGCAAAGCAAGGGTGCTGGCCAGAGACAGGAGGTCAGGGAGCGCAAACATACTTGAGGTCAGCAGAGTGGGCAGCCATGAGGTTTCTGAGGCTCTTGTCAGCAAGAGGGCAACCAGAGAGGCTGAAAGAGAAGAGATGGGATAGGGGTAAGCCACAGAGGGGGAGCAGAGGAGGACAGGAGGAAGACCCCCCACAAAGCACCGCGGCCAGGCCAGGAGCAGGGCACGAACCTGCGGTGGGAGGCATAGTTCCCGGTGATGTGGCCACTGCCGTCACAGCCGGGGGTGGGACAGCTGGACAAAGGAAAAAGAGAGTCAGGACAGAGAGTGATGCACACCTGCAGGCCTGCGCCAGGGTGAGCCAGCTACAGGCAGGCGGCTAGCCCAGGTCCCCATCCTTGAAAGACCACAGCCCTCACCTCTTGGACTGGCACACTCACACACAACTTAACTCAAGAAGGAAAAGTAGAACTTGAAGTCAGGGTGCCTCTGAAGCTTGCGCTATGTTTGTACCTGTGTGCGGTGTGCACATGTGTGTACCCACGAGCATGTCGGTGGGTATACCTTCCCTCTCCAGACAGTGAAGCAGCATGACCTTACCTTAGGACAAGAGCCAGAAACAGCCGCCCTTGAGGAGCACCAGCCCCAACTCAGGTTCTGAACACAGACCTGAGCTGGGCCACTAGTGGCAAAGGTGCCAGACATGGAGAGCCCCTCACAGTCCCCTAGGGAAAGGGTTAGTCCTGCCTGTTTCAGCCCTAAAAGGATCTTCTCAAGAGAAGGGCTGGAGTCCGGAGGCTACTGCGGCTGAGGACGGGTCTCTGTGCCTGGTGAGGGCATCTTGTGGACCTCTCTGCTCCTGCGTCCCCATCCCCCACTCCGCCCTGCACTCTGCTTTGCAGCCTTGGGTAGGAGTTCTCCCTCATTCTTAATTGATTTTAGAGGGTTGTGTTATCACCCAGCACAGCACAGGAACAGGAAGCTTCCATCACTGTGTGAGCTGCCTGGTGAAAGGCAGTCAGCTCAGGCAGGAAAAGCCCTGAACTGAGAAAACCTATTGGCATGGGCTAGGACCAGACTTATTCTTCCCAGACTCTTAAGAGGCCAGCAACTGAGGCAGAACTTACGTAAGCAGCTCCTTCTTTATGTCCTTGGAGAGAAACTTCAGCTTAAAGTTGGTCAGGGTAACTTCCCCCGGGTACTTTCGCTCCTCAAAGTTCTCTTCTGACACTTCCTGGTCATCTGCTTCAGAAGAAGCAAAAGAATGTGCTGCTGGCTCTGACTGCAAAAAACCAGCAAGGAAAGGTTTTAACAACTGTCAGACAGATACCCAACCTGGTGGGCAAGGAAGAAGGGCCCTGCGGGTAGTGTCCATAAGGCGTTTCTTATCATCTCCTACCTTACAGAGAAAGGAAGGCCAAGCTACACGCGCATGTGCGCGCGGACACACAGACACACACACACACACACACACACACACACACACACACACACACACACCTACACCACAGCTCCTAAGCCACTTCAGAGACAGGACCTTTCCTGGCCTTGGGCCACTTCCACCAAGTCACTCACAAGATGAACACCTGACTGTAGGGTCCTTTGGGGCTGGGATGGTTCCATGAAGCTAAGCTTGATGACAGTGATGACAGAGCTTGTGAAAAACTCAGTGACCTTGAGAGATAGCCCCTTCCTGGGCCCCCTCATGGTGGCTTGGCCACAGCAGGCACGTCACAAACGCATCTAAGCACTAGTTCTGGGGGACTTTTGTTCACCATGGGCAGCCTTAGCACTGAGGCACAGGGGCAAGGGACAATTCTTCACATAGAGGTCCAAGCATCCCACAGAGTCAGAACAGTAACGTCCTATAGGACGGCTGCTCAGAGGTACATTACCGCAGGTCCTGGTAGCTTGTTCAGACTCCATCTCACAAATGAGGAGGGCCTGTGAGACGCCAGCCAGCAGGCCAGCTTTGGGTAGTTAGTGCTGTCAGGAGTCCTGTCACTGAACAAGGCTCTGGGAAGGTGATTCGTTTTTCCCAAGCAATTAAATAAAGCTCCTCAGAGAGCATACTTGGCTAAGTCTCCAGGATAAGTGAGTCTCCAGGAAACAGAAGAGGGGTTCTAGAGGTCTTTGGAAATGAAGGGCCTGGAATACCTAGGGACAGTATAGAAGCCTTTAGCAGGGCTGGTTGGAGCATTTGAAACAGGAATCCAAGGCAGTGGACGAGGGACAGGAAAAGGCCTGGCCTAGGAGGCATTTCTGGAGCTGAACTGTGCCTAGGAGAGGAATGGGGAGAGAGAAGGTTTAGGGATGAGTCAAGGCTGCTGACTGCAGACTGTTAGACATTGCCAGAAGGTGGAACCTGGGGCAGGCTGTGGTGGTGAGATCTCAGGACTTCTCAGCGATCAGCCTGAAGATGGGCAACAATGCTCTGAGGCAGAGGTCTAAAGCAGTAGGGAGAGATCAGAATTGAGCCAGGGCCAACACACAGGCAAGGAAGGGGCCTAGAACATCTATCCACCAAGGAGACCAAGGAAGACCTAGCCAAGAAGTCATGACAACTAGGCTGGAATAGAGCAGGAATGTTAGAAGCTTCAAGACCCAGGATGAGAAAAGACAACAGAGACATTACACAGAGAACACCCTTACCTCTAACAGAGCCCCAACTCACCAGACCCAGGCAGACATAACTCCTGGTATGCTTCCCTCCTTTGAAGGATGAGCCCAGGACCCCTCTTCTGAGGCCTACCACCCAAGGGTACTAGAAGTTTAGGTCAGTGACTGAGCCACATGATCTAAACTAGAGACGCAGTCTTCCCCTCCAAACATGGGGTGACCCTGAGACCCACGGAAGGATGGTGTGAGGGTCTGATTAGGGGCCTGCCTCCCCCTCTCAGGGTGTCTGGCCCTTCTTACCAGAGATCCTCTCCAGAGGAGCCTGGGGAGGGGAGGAGTGTGGAGCACTCAGGCTTCACACAGGAGGCCTGGCCTCTGCTCCTGGAAACAGCCCGCTGCGGGGAAGCCCTGGGCAGCCCATATCTGAGACTCTTCACGTCATGGTTAGGAAGATAGAACAATTAGAAGAGGAATGCTCCACAATTCTGACCCTGATGCCTAGCCTATCATCGCCTCTTTCCCTGATTCTCCTTGTCTCGGGAAGTCAGGGCACTACCTGTCATGGGGACCCCGAGCCCAAGCCCCTGAGCCAAGAGTTTCCTTACTGCCTTTGTCAAGGAACCAAGTGGCCAAACCTGTCTGGACACCAGATAGGCTCCACTGGTTGGCGGAAACCAAGGGAACCTGAGCCTTTCTCAAGTCCTCCACACCACCTGAAATGAATCTCTCTTCCCCTATAGCCTCAGGAACTCACACAGTACTGGATGCCCTGTTCTCCGGGGCAGAACACCTCTCTCAACGTACCATATGACCCCCCATGACCCCCTCCCGGAAGTCAGACCCTGAGTCCCAGCTGTCCTGACAGTGAAGGACCCTATGTGAAAAGGGATGGACTCCAAAACAGCTGCCTGAATCCTCCTAGGAAGAGTTTCCTAAAGAGCAGGCACAGTCCACAGCAGCCCTGCACGCAGGAGCCACCAACCTGCTCTCCCGGCCCCCAGCCCCGGCACCCACCTCCTCCACCTCCTCTTCTCGCTGGCGGCTGGGCTTGGTGTAGTCTAGCGGCCGATCCCACTCATCCGGGCGGGAGGCCTGGCTGGACTGGGGTGAGGTCATGGAGCTGCTGGGGGCACTGGTGCTACTCTGGCGCTGGGAGACATCAGGAGACTTGAGGCCAGGGCTGCTGCTACAGCTGCTGCTGCTAGGGAAAGCATTTTCCCGTTTTCGGTGTTTGTGCATACTCAAGTCCAGAGTTCCATTTTCATCTACCTCAATATCCACAGACTACAATTGCAAAGGTGAAGAAATATATGTTAGAGAGCCCAGCCCTTCCCACCTGTGCTTCTGGTACCGCTACAGAGCTACAGACAGCCTCAAGCACGGACTCTCACGGGAGGAAGCACAGCAACCGGACGGACAGTGCCCAAGAAGGAGCCATCACGTCCCGAGGGCAGGCGAGGGAGCCCTCTGATTCCTCTCCCTCCAGACAGCACAAAGCTAGCCCCAGGAGACATGCTGCCAGGCTGGGTGACACTAGGCTCTTCTGTTGAAAAGCATGGCATCTACATGACCCTCGTAGCACAGTACACAAGGCTGTCTCAGGGAGACCCATTCATCCTGTTTGACTATTTGGACCATGACCAGGAGGGGGCAAAGTTAAGAATGGGAAGTATCGCCAGGTGCCAGTGGCTCACGCCTGTAATCCTAGCTACTCAGGAGGCTGAGATCTGAGGATCACAGTTCAAAGCCAGCCCAGGCAGGAAAGTCCATGAGACTTTTATTTCCAATAAGCCACCAGAAAACCAGAAGTGGTGCTGTGGCTCAAGTGGCCTTGAGCTGAAGAGCTAAGGGACAGTGCCCAGGCCCAGAGTTCAAGCCCCACAACAGATGGGGAAAAAAAAGAAAAAGAAAAAGAAGAAAAGAATGGGAAGTATCAACTAGACCCCACTGGAAGCCAGTGTGCTTAACTGAAAACTACCCACCCCCTCCTTCGGAGGCTCTACGGGGTCACGCCCACCTTGCTGGGGAAGTCCTGTGGCTTTGTGCTGAGGTTCTCTGGCATCTCCCAGCACCGCGTGGAGAGGTTCAAGATGGCAGTGGCAGCCATGTGGGCCGCCTCGGCGTCGTGCGAGTAGTCGAAGCCTGCAGAAGAGGGTGAAGTGCTCCTCAGATAACCACTGGGGGGAGTGCTCCCCCGGGAGGGGGCCTGTGGGGAAGGTTTGGCTGCAAAAAGGGAACAAAGCTGCGCTGACATGAACCTGAACAGACACATCAGACGCATGGTGAAGTACGGGGTGCGGTGACAGGGGCTTGTGGCCAGCCACCACCCCCCGGGTCCACCCACGCCTCTCTCACCACCCCCTTTACCAATACAAAGGAGGCATCTCACTTCTGACCTGACCAAAATTTGGAAAGAAGGAGCAAAACTCTACAAAGCACACCATGAGCACTGACCAAAAACCGTTCCTGCAAATCTAGGGCAAACAAAAATAACTTGCCTACCAGCAAATGCCTAAAGAAACTAAGGAATTCCTAATAGAGTGTTGAAAGGTCATGCACATGGAAACTTTTGTCACCTCCTCTCCATAGGCATTACATCTAGCTAACTTTGTGTCCCCAGTAATAGTCACTGCTACCTTAATAAAGCAGCAGTAGGACTCCACAATGAAGGCATAAAATGTTATCCTTTCTACCAACTAGACTTCAGCCTAAAAAAATCACTCACCTGACACCCTGAGTATCTAGGAAACAAGAAAGATCCAAGTATATGGAAAGTTCACTGTAAGTCCCTCCTTAGAAGCACTATCCATCGCACATCTCCATGTGGACCCCAGCTTCAGCCTCACTAGCAGCATCTACTGACATCAGAAAGAGACCCTCCAGCCCAGGAGCAACCAACCCAAGGAATTTTACTAATTTAGAAAATTCATTCCTGCTCCCTGGGGTAAATGCCTGGCCCAGTCCCATGTGTGTACTGGCTATTCTTCTATCTCATATGCATTTCCAAGGCTGATGGGCTTGTCATTCAAAAATGTGTATGGTAAGTTGCAAGAAAAGGCCAGGAAGCCAAGCACCAGTGGATTGCACTTGTAATCCCAGCTCCTCAGAAGGCTGAGATCTGAGGGCCATGGTTTGAAATAAGCCCAAATATTAACGTCGGTGAGACCAAAAAGCTGGAAGTGGAGCTGTGACTAAAGTGGTAGAGCACACTAGCTTTGAGCACAAAAAGCTCAGGGGCAGTGCCCAGGCCCTGAATATAAGCCTAGAACCAGCACACACATACACACACACACACACAGCACACACACACAGCACACACACACAGCACACACACACACACACACACACACACACACACACACACACACACACAGAGGGGCAGGGAAGATTGCCGTAGATTTGCAGGAATGGTTTTTTGTCAGTATACTTGTCTAGAAAATGTGTTGCCAATGTCACAAATAACATTACTTCCAGTAACAGGATCCTTCCTTCCAGGATCCTACCCTACTTAGTCCTTCAGCTTGATTCTTCCCAGCAACAATGTTAGGGAACAACTGCACTGAGAGAGAAGTTCTCCCTCGTGTCAGTAAGTTATTCACATCTATAACAGATCTGGTGTTTGCTTCACGAATCATTAGGAAACAGATGAATGTAGATGGAATGTAAGCCTTGATTTTTGCTTCACAAATCATAAAGACACATACACACTAAGTGTGTGTGAGTGAATGTGTAGCCCAGGGAGGCCTCCACAGAGCCTCGTAGGGCAGCTGAGCTTAAGGTGAAACCTCAGGTCTGCAACCCAATCCCTCCTATCTTCTCAGGGCATTCCTTCATCCTCCGAAGCAACATGGGAGGACAGACAGACAAGAGCATTCTCCCCAACTTACACTGGAAGGCTTTGGGTGAGGTTTCGCTGGTCTGAATCTTTGGGGCAAGCATACGTTTGCCAAAAACCTGAGCGTCAAAACTTGCGTAGTCGAAGGTAACCTTGGAGAACTTCTCCAGCTCCTTGGCCAGGTTGGCCCTGGGAGTGGTGGGAGCTACATTGGGACGGTAGCTCCCATAAGGAGGGACCTCGAGCTGCTTCACGAAGCACATGGGTCTGAAGAATAAGATAAATGAACAGCCTGTGAGGACGCAACCCAGAAATCCCAGGTTAACCCCTCCCATCACACCCAAGCAAGAATGGAGACCCATCTCCCATATCCTGCTCCTAGAAGCTGGTTATGAAGTATGAAGAGTATGAAGAACCCCTGAGACAGGCCTATAAACAGTATGACAAAGGGCGGCCTATAAGGAGGAAACAATAGCAACCTGGAAGAAACCATAGTATGTCCACTGGCAGCCAAAGGAAAGGCCTGAGACTTAGGAGAACTTAGGCCAGAGCTCAGGCGAGCAGGCGTCCAACAGCTCAGCAACCATTAATGAGGTCTTGGCAGAAAGCCCAACGGCAGCACAGCTGAGCACCACAGCAGACCACTAGAAGGCAGAATTCTAGGGGCAAAATAATCTAGCACTTCAGCAAAAGCAAGAATTAGGGCATGGTGGGTTAAGAGCAGAGGTTTCTATGTCCTTCAGGCAATGCCTCCGTTCTTGAAGTGGGGAGCTGCTGGAATGGTCACCAACAACAAAAAGGGACATTGTGATTACCCAGTTCATTGTTACTGGTTCAGGGAGAGTTGTTGGGAAACAATGCACCCAACACAGGATGTAGAAAGGAAGATGAGCTGTGAGGACTGAGACAGGAGAGCACAGAAGTGCTTTGGAACCAACTGGCTCAGAGAGATCAGAAAGAAAAGGGGCCCAGGTGACTTTCTAGCTCTCATTCTTTCTGACTGGACAAAGCAATACCCTTGAGCATGATGATGAAAACCTCTGAAGACTGAACACTTATAGAACTTCAGTGTGGTCTGAGAAGAGAATCACTGGGCTGGCCCTGCAAACCACAGAGCCCACTCTAAAGGACCTAGGAAGACCAGATACCAGCAGGGATCGGGTGAACCCATGGTCCAAGAAGAGTGGGAATCCATACTGGACACGCCCAGCAGGATCTGGAGAGGCTGCAAGAGCAAGGTCAACTAGCCACTGGCACAGAGACATTGGCTTTGATCTTAACAGATTCTCTTGGCCAGGCTTGAGCCAGTATCTGCACACTTCATGTTGGAGACATGCAAAGCTTTGCAGCACTAACCCTTACAACCTAGGTTAGGACTCCAGAAATATAGGCCCCAGATAGAATCAACAGTTTCATGAAAGGTTTCTGTGTTGTGCTGCCATTACGAGTCCTGGCAAGTGTTCATCACGGGGAGGAAGGCAGAATGTCACTGGAGTCTCATGAGACTTTGTTTGCTGTCTGCTTTTCACAGGTGGATATTAACGAAGGCCAGAGTCCCCGAGAGTGAAGTCTCAGAGCCTGTCCTCTCACGGACATCAAGCAAAGTCACGTCCAGGCCTCTTTTGACATTTCTGTCAGTGTCTTACACCAAAACACGGGGAAAAAATCAAATAATAACTGACAGGAAGCTAGAAGTAAGAGCATAAGACAGAGTAAAAACCGTCTGAGAGCCAACTGGTGGGACTATGCCACCGGGGACCAGCAGAGTTAAAAGTGCCAATGGGTAGGACTTGAGTGCTCCAAAGACTGGGAATACCAATGTGGCTGGAGAGCCAGAGCTATAGTGCGGGGGAATGTTCTTTGGGAGAGGGCCTCTGAAACAGGCCGGAGAAGAGCCAAACATGGCAAAGCCTAAGTGGGCAGCTCCCATCTGGCTGGAGTGTGCCAGGAAAGGAAGAGGGCGGTAGCTAGGGGGGCCTACAAGAACAGAGCAGTGGCATGCCACCCTTGTCTCCCACTCATGTGCGAGGAGACAGAAATGGAACAGGTGTCCAAAACACAGGAAAAGGAAAACATAAGTCAGTCCTAGTTTCTCAGAGAAATGAAGAGCAAAGTGTCCTCTGAGTGAGAAGAGCAAGTAGGGAAAGGAAGGAGTGTCCTCCCAGCCAACTGCACCTGTGCTTCCAGGACTCATACCCCCACACCTACAGAGACAGTAGTGGACTGCACTCCAGAGACATCTCTGAAGACAGGCTGGAGGGGGAGCCTCAAGTGAGTCCCTCAGGCTCTGATCTTATGTGTGACATCTACTTTCTAGGGTTTCCTGAATGGGGGACTAAGCAGATGTGCTCTGGACAGCCCTTCAGAATGCTCCTTGTTGGTGGAAGTACATTTATTCATGCACTTGCACACTTGTCTAAACACACTCACATGGATGCATACACAGCAAATGGTTACTCAGACACACATACACATACCTACCTGCACACAGGCCAGCAGGTGACCATACAAAAGGAGTACTTTGGGGAGCAAGGCTTATGCCCCCCCTCATCTTGTGTATGGTCAACTCTGGGATGGGAGAGAAAAGAGAGCAGCCAGATGCTTCCTGCTTAAAATGCTCCTTCCCACTGGCACAGTCTCTCTCTGCACATGGTTCCTCCAATAAAGGAACTGGTCGGGTTAGATATCTTGAAAGAGGGCAAGGTCTAAGGCTAAGGCCAGGCAGCCAGGCAGATATCTACACCTTGGTTGGGGCCCTAGAGAGCTTGACAGATGTGAGACTGGCCCTGTATGCCGAGGTACACATGTGTTTGTACACACACACACACACACACACCCCACCTGAGACTGAGCGAGGGACCCTGCCGGCAGGCATCTAGGAGGTAGTCCTTTCTATTTTGTGGCTTATCTCACCCACCTGAGAATCCGATCTGAATTGGAGCTATTCTTGGAAGGGTCTCCCGCCTGTGGCTGCTGCTTCTCATGAGACTTGGCCAATTTTTCAGCAGCAGCAATCGGACATCCAGACAAACTAGAAGAATGAAAAGGACAGACATTGAGGCGTTCCCCAGCCCAGGCCTGTTCCAGGAGCTGCAGGCTTGTGAGGCCCAGAGTCAGGAGCATAACTGACATTCCAACAGGACAGGGCTTTTTGTCCAGCTTTGTCCTATGTTCTCAACGTACAGGCTTCTCAGTCCATTTTTGCTTAAGAAAGTGCAAGCCTTGGGCAGACCCCCTCTTCTCCATGGGTCAGTCACTAAGCTCGCTCCTCCCCTCCCTCCTCCCAAGGTTGGAATCTGGAGCCAACTCTGAATCACACTGTCAAGGAAACTGACCACAACCTGGACACAGTACTTGCAAGATGCCTATCCTTCCCTGGAAAGCATCTTCCCCTCAAAAGAGAAGAAGGGAACAGGTTCATCTGTCAGTGCCAACTCCTAGACTGTGGGGGTCACACAATCACACTGACTCGGGCACTTGACTCTTTTTGAACAAAGTGGTCTTGAAAGCCCTGGCGACTCTCCCAGCTAAGAATGTGCCCACCGGGGCTCAGACACACCCTACGAGATTACCACCTGCTGCTCTCCAGGTGGGTATGGGTCTGATCCATTCTCACGGAGGAAAACAAGACAACTGAATGGACAGTGAACAGAAGCCTTGTGACCACTGGTCTTGGAATTCCTCCAAAGCAGCCCCAGAGTGCAGCCTTGGCCACTGAGTTTCCTGCTTATGTTCTCAATTGTTTCCTTCCACCCACAGACAGGAGATTTTCCAAAAGTGGACAGGCTGTGACGCCCACAAGGGCATGAGACTTCTCAGAAAAGGTGCACGTGTGCCCCAGCTCACAGGGTGCTAGCTACAACACCCTGATCTGGTCTCACCAGCTGCCACCTGCCCAAGCAAGGACACAGCATTTCTCAGGAGCTACACGTCTGCCCAGAGCCATTCCAAGACAAGGGCCCTGGGACAGATCTGGCAGCCCGCATCCCCACCTCAGCCCAGCTCAAACCAGTACCTTCTATGTGTGTTTCGGTTGCTGTTCACGTGGCCCTGGCCTGTGCAGCCAGGAGTGGGGCACTTTAGCACGTTCTCATGCATGGCCAAGACTGTAGAAGAAGCAGGGAGGACAGATGTGAGCAGGTGTGCTTAAGGGGTCAGTGCAAGGAGATCCAGGAGCCCTCCAAAGGCTTTGTCGGCAGAGGGAAGCCGTGATGGCCTGAAGCAACAACCCTGGGCAGCTCCAGACCAGAACCACAAATGCGAGCACTGTCTCCAGCCGACTTGGGTATGTGCCTTCCCGCTGTTTTGCAACTCTGAACCTAATTTCCACAATTTCTTCATCCAGACCAAGGGTTAAGCTTTCAGACACAGAGGTCACAGAAGACATAGCCATTGCCTTTCACAATATGCGTCTGTATCTATCAGGGACTCTGATCCAACCTGGAATTTCTAGGTGGAGATCTGAGCCAGTTACATCCCCTGCCTTATATGGCTCAGATTTGGGCTTATGACGCTTGAGGGAATAAGAATGAGCATTTGGGAATCCCAAAGGGACAGGGCTCTGGGCAGGCTGCCCCTTCCAGTGGACATGTCTAATACCACAGGAGCCTGAGCCTCGGGCTGTGAAGCTACTTACTCTCTGGCGGGATTCTGTCCTTGTGGGGACAGCCAGACAAGCTGCGGTGGTGAGGGTACAACCCAGTAACATGGCCAGTTCCATCACAGCCAGGTGTTGGACACTTGATCTCACGCTTCTCGGTTCTGGAAGAATCTAAAACATACAAGATACACCCCCATAGAGCCAGGAGGCTGGGTAGTGGTTGTAAGAAGAAAGAGACAGATAAAACTTCTTCCATCGTTCTAATATCCAGAAGCAAGGGGTGTGAGACTGCTTAGGAGCCAAGAGGGGCCAGAGCGGGAAAGCGGGAAAGATGGAATCATCTTTAGATAGGCCTAAGCCAGTGGCTCTCTCCTACCCTAAATGCAGGGGGGCAAACTTTTGAAGAAAACAGCCCAGGTCGTGGCTGCAAACAGCTATGGAGGCCTCGTAGATGAGTGCGTTTGTCACTCTCCCTGACAAAAGGTGACTTTGGGCTTTGATGAAGTGAAGAGAACAGAGGTTAAGTCATTTACTCAAGGCTGTGTGACAATTAAATGCCTGAACAAAAAAAAAAAAGTCAGTCATAGTTACTGACCTCTCCTGGCACTGATCAGCCCAGGCACAGGCACACTGTAAGTATGGGGACTAGAAGAGGATCCTCAGAGGGTGGCTGGCATCTGGATAGGCTAGTCCAGAGCCAAGCCCAGAAACCCAGCACCACAAAAGGCAGGCCTGGCGGAGGGCTCCAAAGAAAAGAAGCCCTGGCTCTGCCCTTCCAAATTTGAATGGACAGGGATTCAGGTTTCCACTCGTCTGGGCAACAGTGTCCTGAGGAGCCCCCAAATCTGTACCTCATACGTGCCTTGTCCAGAGCACTTACTTCATCTACCCCTAACATCAGCCCCACTGTCTGCCCTTCCACATGTGTGCAAATTCCTACAGCCAAACGGCCCTGTCTGATATTACCAAATCTACCCTCCACGTCTTCCTGGGTTATGTCCTCAAAATCTACCCCTAAATGCCGGGCATTCTATTTCTTGTCCACAAGTCTAAGTCCTTCACATACCTGGGCTCACTAGGTGTCCCACCAGAGTCTTCCCTGTTCTACAGACCCAAAGCCTCAAACCTGGCTCTGAGTCTGTCACCTTCAATCTGTGTTCCCTGATGCCCATGACCCCAAGCCTAAGCCTTCAGTTTCTATCCCCTTGTCTCATAGACATGGATATTCCCAGAAGGTATATCTCGGTATCTGTACCAACAGATCTCCTGGCTGAGATGACCATGTGTGTAGCCTATGGGCTCCCCATATATGCATCTCTTAACTTCTTGGCCCCTGACTCCTATCTGAGTCTCACACATACTCACTGCATTCCCACCCACGCACGCACGCACACACACACACACACACACACACACACACACACACACACACACACACACACACACACACACACACACACACACACACACACACACACACACACACACTGCTGCCCTTCCTGAGAGCAGGCTGTATAAGAGCACAAGGACTCCCACTACCTAACTCTATCCAGAGAAAAGAACCTAGCCTTGGAGAGGGAAAGAAGAGACTGAGGTCAAGGTAACACCCTGAAATTAGGAGAGTAGAGACATCAGGCTCAGAGAAGTGTAAGGGTCAGAGGTGGCATTTCCAAGGCCTGGCCTCCTAGCATTACAAGCTAGTTCACTTATGGAGCAGCCCCAGGCCCCTGTCTGGGTTAAGAGTACATGACATGGGCAGAAGAACACACATGACCAGCCCGTCCTTCGGATGCTGGTGGTCACAACACTTCCTCGGACCTGAACTGCTGTGTCCATCCCATCCCCAACATCAACCCAGGCCCAAACCCCTTCCAGAAGTCAGGCTGGGCTGACTCCCCACCACAGCCATTCTGTGAGGCCGAGGAATGCCATCCTCGCACCTAGGTTCTTTAAAACTAAAACCCAGGTGCAAATGCAGAGCTGTCCACAGGCTGCTACCCCCAGAGGAGCAAGAACAAACTAATAACCCTGTGTCTGCCTAATGGTCTCAACCACACAGAGGAGCAGGAGATGACTGAAGGCTGCCCAGTGTCAGGGTCTATCACCGTACGACCCCTGCCACAGACTCAGGGAGGGGTGGCACTGACCAGCCGGCAGCACACGAGCTGGGACACCAGCCCTCCTACCGCCGTCTCTCTCTCCCACCTAGCCCCTTCTACACAGCTCACCCTCATGTGTCTCTCCAGATGACTCTACTTGAAGGAGTACAGCCCATTTCCTTCCTCTTTGGCACAGTTCTGTGTGTATTGTTCCATCTGCTTTTCTATTCTTCCCTCACCCCAGCTGTAAGAACCTGTGGTCATGTCTCTCCCTAGCCTGCATGCCTGGGGTAAGGCTGCACTCCTTGGTAAAGTGCCAGGCAGGCCACACCAGCCTACCTTTGCTGTAACAGCTCTTCCGAACAGCATCCAGAGTTTTCAGCGCCTTCCCTGGCTCACTTGGGCCCATCTGGCTCTGCTCAACTGGCGGACAGCCTGGCTCACACACAGCGCGCACCTGCTCAGCCTTCAGGGCAATGGCTTGTTCCAGAAGACCCAGGTTTCCACGCGTCATCATGTCGTACATCTCTGACTCATCTGTGACCACTGACTTCTGGGATCGAGCATCTTCATCCTTGTCGTCATCAGAGCGAACCTCCACAATGACTGAGTACTCAGGCTTGGGACTGTGTGGTTCTGGACACTGGGGCTCAGGGCCCTTCTGGGCAGAAGTATGAGAGATGGCCTCCCTGAAAATCACATCAGGACCTGCCTCCTCTTCCCTGTCTTCCTCCTCTTCCTCCTCCTCCTCCTCTTCCTCTTCCTCCTCCTCCTCTTCCTCCTCCTCTTCCTCCTCTTCTTCTTCCTCTTCCTCTTCTTCCTCCTCTTCCTCCTCCTCCTCCTCTTCCTCCTCCTCCTCCTCCTCCTCCTCCTCCTCTTCTTGACTCAGAACACCTTTCTGATTACTGAACTCCTCTCTGGCCACATCCTCCAGGGACTGGGCACAGGGCTCTTGGGAATGGTCACTGGTGACCTCAATGACCTCTTCTGCATCTTCTGGCTGGATAAAGAGTTCCTTCTCACTTTCATCACTGGTAGCCCCCTCCGTAGTCTCCTCCTGGAGCAGGTGCACAACACTGGGGACTGGCTTGGCCACCTGGACCAAGTCCTCCCCAACCAGGGTCTCTTCAGCAATTTGACCCAAGTTTAGAAGAGAGGTTGCAATGATTCCCTGGTAGCTGCTGTAGCTGCTCTTGGAGGGACCAGAGGGGCTACTGGTGGGGTTAGATCCAAAATGAGGCTTGATGGGGCTCCTTCCTGCATAAAATCAGAAACACAATGGGGGCTGGAGGAGAACAGACAGAGTATCTCCAGGTCTCTGCTCTTAACCAGAAGCCACCTTTCCACCTGATTGCCCAGATACCAAAGTCTAGGAAGAGGTACAGGATCTAGGTGTGGCCCTTCCCATCAGCCCTCAGCCTGGATGCAAAGACCAGGGAGATCCTGCATGCCTCTGTCCCCTGAAAGCCAAGAATTAAGTCACTTTGATATTTTTCAGCTCCAGTTATTTCCTAACGAAAGCCAGGTGCTAGCGGCTTTCACCTATAATCCTAGCTATTCAGGAGGCTGAGATCTGAGGATCTGAGATTCGAAGCCAGCCCAAACAGAAAGTCTGTGAGACTCTTACCTTCAATTGACTGGCAAAAAGCTGAAAGTGGAGGTGTGGCTCAAATGATAGTGTGCTACCCTTGAGTGGAAAAGCCAACCAAGGGTACAAAAGCTGGAGTTCAAGCCTCAGTATCAGCATACACACATGTGCACACACACACACACACACACACACACACACATCTGTAATAATATTTAAAGGAACCAAATTTATAGCTTTTAACTCCAATAACTAAGATGAGTTGACTACACACCAGCCCCGTGGGACTCACAGTCAGTAGCAGGAGCATGTGCTGCTACTGTATGCTCACACACACTGAGGAGGCCCAGATAGCTCCAGCCACGAGACCTGACCCAGGGCTTCAGCTCCAAATAGCCTTCTCCTAACAAGCATGCATATCAGGGTCTTTTCTACCTGGAACACAGAAGCTACCTTGGTTCCATGGACCATGCTCTTGCTCCAGAGGACTAGAAGAAAATCAGAGAGGGATCAGCCTGGATGGCTTCCAAAATAAAAGGGCTGGAACCTTACTCAGTGATACAGCACCTGCCAATAAAATGGGGGTGAGCTCTACCCAGCTCCCCGGCCCCAGTACTGCCGCAAATGGCGAAAGTCCATCTCAAAGTCAGCTGATCCCAAAAGCTTGTGGGGAAGGAGGTTGAGAAGGATTGGGCCTCAATTTTCATTCCAACTCCCAGAACTCACTCTGAACTCTGCCGCTCTGCCAGGGCTCTGGGGGAATGATAGAAACTCCTCTCTGGAGATCAAGAGACTACCCCTTCCTACACTCGCCAAGGTCCAGGTCCTCCCTGTGGTTAATCCTGTGGTTCCCACAGCGCGGAGCCCCTTGACTCCCTCTCTCCTCCCTCAGCTTCCCCACGTTCCTCTGAAGCCCCCTTTGGAGTTCCCACTCCGTCCTTCATCATGTGATGTGCGACCTGAGGTACTTCCTCACGCCTCTCCTTAGTGTCTGAGCCAACGTCTCCAAAATCCATCTGAGAGCCCCCACAGACACGCCATCTTACACATAGCACAGACACTGGTGCACATGCACACCAGCTCAGGGTCTGCATGCCTTCCCACTTCTCCCTACGTGATACTTGCACACACCACAAACCCCTGCAGCCCCGGCAGCTCCTCTCTCAGGAAGCGGCCCGTGTTGGCACAACACATGCCTTGTTCTCGGGAAGGCTCTACTCACTCAGGCTAGCTCCCTCCCTGCTCACAGGCTGCAATTCTCCAGGCCACACTAAGCAGCCTTTATTCAGAGAAGAAAGAGCGACAGAGCACCTTCAGCTGGCTCCAAGCGATGAATCTGCTCCTGTCCTGACATCTCAGCATCAGCCTCCTCCAGAGGGCCTTCCGATTCGTCTGAGACAGAGGCTTCCTTCACCCCCGCATCCTCACTGCCGTCACTGTCCACACGATAGCTCTCATCCAGAGCCAGCCTCAGGGGGTGCGACTTCCTCTTGGACACCAGGTGCTCAGCCTCAGTGCCCTCCTGCTTCCTCTTCTTGGCCAGAGGACAACTCTGTAAACTGGGAGATAGAGAGGGTGAGGCAAAAGGCCAGGCCAAGGCCACAGAAGCCTCTGAGCATCTGTGAGCATCTGAGCCCTGTGAGCATCTCCTGGGGTTTTTCTCCCTCTGCTGCCACTCTCAGCTGGAAGCCCCAAGCTCTGATATATTTAAAATCTTACATCTAATTGTGTATATGTGTGTATGTATTTATGTATGTACGTATATATGTATCGGACCAGGAACTTTTAAATGTGTGTGTATGTATATAAACACACACACACACATATATATGTATGTATACATACGTATCCGTTTAAAAGTTCCTGGTTATATTTTAAATTGCATTGCAGTGGGACACCTCTACCCTTGCAGCAAGGATTCCTAGTCCTTCAGGGCCTTGCTGACCTGGGCTGCTTCTCTCCAAGTCATCCCACCAGATCCAGCCAGTATCCCACAGATACCCTAACCCAGTCTCCAATCATTTCCCCTCACTCTCACCCCTTATGTCTCATCTTCTGCCTTTTACATCCACACCAATCCTGTGAACCTGGCATGGCAGTGGGGACATCTAAGGAGATCAGGAGGATCACATGAAATGACCACACTGATAGCCTTAGCAGCAGTTCACATTAGGGCCCAGGTTGGCCCTCAGACCTGTCCAGTGCCTAAGACCCTGTAGGTCTGTCAGGGCTCTGGGGGATGATGCAAGACCCTCACTCCAAAGGCCTGCGTAGTGTCAGAGGCCAGTGTTTACCATGGTTCAGGTTCCTGTGTGCTGAGACACACCCACAGTTCAAGGGTTGCAAGAAGTTGCCAATACCCCATGCTACTTTGGACCAGCAAGACAAGGGAATTGCAAGGCATCCTGATGGGAGGAGAGGGGCAGGCTTGAGTCCTCCTGGGCTGCACCAGGCCTGCTGTAAACACTGCCACATGAACACACCCCTGTCTTGAAGCAGCCCCTGGTGAGAAAACCAAGGCACAGCTGTCTGGCTGCTTCCTCCTGGCTCACTCCCACCCAGACTCATCCAGGCAAAGGCCCCACAGGAGTATGGTCCAGAGTGAAGACAACTGGGGCCAGCCTGGCACCAACAGCCACAGACGGAAACAGAAGATGTTTAATCCATAGAAGGGCCTAGAGTCAGGGAGGGAACCCCAAATTTCCTTCACAAGAACCTCTGAGAGAGCCCAGGGGCCTCTTACCTTCGGTGCCTGGAGTACTTTCCCCGAACATGTCCAGAGCCTGTGCATCCTGGGGTGGGACAGCTGGGGGACAAGCAGAAAAGGTCACCACAGGTGTCAAGAGTCTAAGGACCCACCAGGACCAGCCTGGGGAACAGGAGATGGTCTCTGAACCATTTATCTCAGGATAAAACTGGTAGTTTGTTAAGAAAAATTAGCAAAATAACTCAGCCCATTTAAATAAATGAATAGCTCATTACAGTTTTATGAGTATGTTTAATTAAAGATCTGTATGTATAAGAGCAGGCTTCTCACACTGGCATCTGCTTGCTGGACAGCTTCCTTGCCCCCAGGCAGACATTCTGCCAGCTGCCAACAGGCATCCAGGGGCTCAGAGACAAGCCCCCCTGAGGCACCCAGAAGCAGCATCCTCTCCAGAGAGAGCTCGTGCTCATCTGGCGCAAGACCAGAGCACAAAAGTCGGCATTCTCCAGGCCCATCACCAAGGCTAGAAGGCCTGTGCCCACCAAGGGCAGTCTGTGCCCCCTTCCCTGCAAGCCGAATGGCTGCCAAGCAGGGAAAGCGCTGTGTGGCCCGAGCCAACGCCCCCAGTACCTCTGGCCTTGTACGGGTCCCGGCTACCACAGAGCAATGAGAAGCCGGGAAGGCTGCCCCCTGCCAGGTGAAGGACGTGCCAGCTGTTCTGAGAAAGGCACTGCCCCCCATGACGGAAGCTATAACGGTGTGAGAGTAAGACCCCAAGTTCCTTCCTTCAGCTATCACCTGTCTAGCAATGTGTCTAAGTCTGTGGGGAGCTCTGGAAGATTCCATTCATGGGCACTGGCCACACTACCCAACCATGGCAGCAAGGCCAGGGTTCTACAAGATCTGTCAAGTGACAGCAGCCGCAGAGGGGCCTGGGTAGTGTGTGAAGCCAGCATCCACCACACCACCGGCTCCTACGGATTGAGACATGTTCACAGTCCGCAGGCTGCAAGGCGTTGCAATGACACCATGCTACTGCGAACTGGCAAGACAGGGAAACCTCCACACTGCCTGAAAGATGGAGCTCCCCATGGGTTAGGGACAGAAACCTCCCTGTACTGGTGGAGGTACACAGGATGGGGGTCTCAGGTCTGAGCTCCTGCCTATGATCAGGCTGGGCTCTCCTAAAACATAGCACATCTACCCAGGGCCTGTACAGGGACAGGTGAAGGGCAGCTTCTGAGAGCCAGGTAAAGGACACTAACTCCTCCTGTCCGGATAACACCAATGGTAGCTAGTAGATTGGCTATGGCCTGACTTCAGATACCAGGGACCCAAAACTGGCCTTGTAGGCCACAGTTGTTGACCTCCCCAGAGCCGGTCCCAGTCCAAACAATGTCAGTAGCTGGGGCTCCTAAGGGCTTCCCTCCCCCACAGGCCACTCTTAGAAGGGCATTAAGGGGGCAGCTGCCCTTAGTGCTGGACTTTGATGCGTTAAAAGGAAGATAGAGAGGCAGAGCAGAATGGAAGAGAAACTGAGGCCACCAGGAGGGAAGGAGGAGGGAAGAGTCCGGAGGGATTTTTATCAGATTTCCTTTCTAGACAGAGGGAGTTGCCGTGACCCTGGCCCGTCTATTGTGAAACCCAGGCTCACACTTACTTTACCGTCTCAAGAACTAGCTTAGAGACTTTTCACAAAAAGCTCCTTGTTATGTAAGGCTTGAAGCTGAGGTCCCAATTAGCTGATTAATCGCTGAGTTAATCGGGCAATTAGGTGACAGCTGCTGTGGAGGCCTGTGGGGCGCTGTGTTGCCCCCTCCCCACCCCATGTCACCTGCTCTAAGCAACTCCTCCGCTGCTCAGAAGGGTCCTGGTCCCCAGCCAACACCTCTCCACCCAACCTCAGGGCATGACACTTAGCTAAAATCCAACATGTGTTGAACTGGCAAGGCCACTCTGGGACAGGATACAGGAAACCCCCGATACCCAGCAGCTGAGAACACATCCAGCCAGAGGCTCCAAAGTCTGCAGTGGTAGTAGGCATCAACCTTGAGATTCACAGATTCACCTGTCAGTGCCCATAAGCACCTATGACCACCTACAAGTTCATATGAGCAACTGTGTGCACAGGAATACATACAAGCACACACGGTGCCTATAAATACCCTGAATACATGTGAATATACACAATCAATAAACACGTGTAAACACATACGGCACACGGGGCTATGAATAGCTTATACGCTCATGTGTGCATCTGTAATATGTAGGAATGCCTGTAAGCCCAGGCTCCATGCCTCCGTTACCATGGAAGAGACAGACCCTGGCTGATCCCTGCCTGGTCCTCAAGGCGCTCAGTCGTACTCCTGAACTTCCCAGCCTTGGCTCCTGCGCAGCTGAAGTCGGTGGCAGAGATGCAAGGGGGCAGAACAAGCAAGGCGGCAAAGGGCTGGGATGCACTTCTCAGCAGCCAATCTGACGACCCAAACATTTGCCTTGTGTAACTCCACTTGGGAGGAGAGTCAAAGCCTCGCTTGGGGCCTCTTGCTTTCGTTACCATCCTCTCAAGGGACTGGCTTCCTTCCCACCCCAGGGGCACATAGAAGACCCCCACACTACCTGTCCTCTAAGCAGGAGCTGGCCCATGGCTCAGAGACGAAGGCCTTCAGGAATAAAGCCCTGGCTATCCTAACGATGTGTCTCGACGCTGATAACCCTAATCCTTGGCTTTGACAAAGCCTTCCGAGGTTGTGTGGCAGCTGCTAGATTTGACCAATATGAGACTTGTAGTATCTGTCAGTTTTCCACAGGTGCCAAGGGCAAGTCATTCCCTTGGAATTAAATGCACAAGGAAATTCAACCAGTTCCTAGGGGACAAAGAGGCAGGGCAGGGTTCTGCTATATCCAGGCCCCTCTACTCACCTCGTAACAAGCACCCTGCTACCTCCCAGGGAACAGGTTCTTCCTGAGCTACGCGGTTATCTGGGGGTGTGATCAGTGCAAGCAAAGGGGTTACAAGTCACTCGTCTACTGAAGAAAGTCAAGAACACAGGACTACACCCAAGTGATTCTGCACCAGTTTGCCTAGTAATCACGACTTGTCCTTGTAACATAATATCCCTCTCCTAAATGGCAACAGCAAGCCCTCTGTGTATCACGCTCACAATTCTTGCACCCACAGTGTGAGCCACCTTATCTGATTATCTGATCAGATCCCAGGGTAAACTGGCCAAGGGAGGGGACAAACAGCAAATGCCAAGGAGGCATAAATGCTTTCACCACAAATGATGTACAGGATGAGCCACACATGCACTGCAGATCATCGCCATGTGGAGGCTGTGGACAAAAACCATGTAGGAGCACAGGAATGAGTGTCATCACCTGTGGAGCTGGGTGGACTCCTTAGCATAAGTCTCTGTTCCATTTTGCTCTATGCATTCCTTTTAAAAATGAAGAACTGTGGGCTTGTAGTTCAGTGACAGAGCACTTAGCTAGAATGTACAAGGCCCTAAGTTCAGTCCTTCCCAACACTCCTCCCAAAAGAAACAGGGGAAATGCTGAAGAAACTGTTGGTAGAACATTAGACACCAATGTATTTGCCCACCAGGTGTCCCAAGTTAAATGCCATCCTCCTGGGCCCTTTGAGAGTCACAAGGCCTCATAGCCATGGCTTCTTCGGGCCTATCTGAGGGGGCTTCCCTCTAGGGCGCTTCAGGGACGCTTCCTGGGAAACCCTGAAGCGCCAGTGCCCGGTCTTGCAGCTGTCCGCTTGTCACCCTTTCTACCCTGACCCATCGCCGGGCTTCCAGCAATAGAGAACATGAACCAGCTCTTTTAGTTGGACAACGCTTAACCCTAAGGCTCACTTTACACACTTCACAGGTAGGGTAAAAGCACTACCACGCGGTGCTTCCATGAGAATCCCTGGGGTGGCAACTATCCTCTGAAGCCTTCACAGCCTGGGACTACCTCCCGTGCCCTTCCATTTCCAAATTAAAGCCTAAAGTATTGTTCCATCCGCTTCACAAGAACCATGGAGTAAGCTCTGAGGTACTTGTTTTCCTGACTGGTAAAGAAACATCCGCTTAATAATTGTAGCATGAAGAAATAAAACAGGTCCTGACCCATCTGTTCACAGTTTAATAGTAATCTACCCCTGAACAGTAGGAAGAAACATCAAAAAGCTGCCAGCTGCATCCACCAGCCCATGAATCGACCGTACTGACTCAGGTTGTGGAAACCCTTTCTCTCATCTGTGGGCAAACTGCAACATTTGCAGGATTCAACCAAGAGCACCTCACCTCTGGTTTTAGGGACCTTGGTGACAGACCAGATCCTTGGTGGTGACCAGAGCTTCGGTCACTGACGCGAGGATGGGACGCCTTTAACGGGGCCATTCAGAGCTAAAGAAGAATACCTGGGATATGGTACACAGAGAGGCAGTCCACCCCCAGAAAGAAAGGACCCTCAGGGAACACTGATGACATCTTCAAGGTCATAGGAAAATGGGTGGTGGTTGCCAGTGGAGCAGGAGAACTTCTCACCTGAGATCTGCACTCGTAGTCTCCGGGGGTCCTGAGTAGGGAAAAAGAAACAGGAAACACACGTAGGAATTAGAATTTTAGAAACCAAAGAAAACAACTAAGAGCTTGCCAGGGATGGGGGTGGGGAGCCTCTGAGCTCTGAATTGCTCCTCTGGTGCCACCCTTTGCTAACCTCCAGGAAGGTGCTCTTAAGTCTGGGTGTTCGTGACTAGGGTCCTCTATAATGTATCAGATCCAGCGTTGTTTATTTTAGTCACGCAGCGTGTTTACTTGTAGATGTATAGGCATTTCTAGTTGCCACAAATGAAGGAAAAGCATGCAGCCTATGTTTCTTTGGCTCTGGCTTACTTCACTTCATATAATTTTTTCAAGTCTTTCCATTTCCTTACAAAAGATACAGTATCATTGGCAAAGGCAGCGATGCATAGGAGTGGAGGACAAAGGCTCAGTAGCTATGTACCAACGATCACATAAAATACTATTCTATGAAATAAAGTCCAAGAAAAGGAAACAAGAGACTTTCTTTAGTCACCTTTGGTGCTGTTTTTGTTTTCTTTTCCTTTTGTCTTGTTTGTTAGTTTGTATTTGGGAGCGTAAGGAAGGGCACACAAAGCGTGGGACAAGGATGAACAGCTACAACAGTGATACTAGTCACTACCTGGAAAATGAACTGGATATCTTATGGGTGGGAACAGGAGAGGGAGACAGAAGGGGAGACATGATTCAGAAAGAATTACACTCATTACTCATTACCTAATGCGTGTAAGTGTAACCTCTCTGTATATCAACTCTACAGTAACAATATTAAAAAAGAACTGTCTCCTCAGCCACATGCTTGCTCTAAACCTACCCCTGAAGGACTTGCAGAGTGGACCTGATCTCTGAGCCCATAAGGCCCAGGGTGCTATCTCTTTCTCTAATTGTAGATAATATCAGCTTTTGGCAGGAGACATGACCCATCAGATCCAGCTAGAGATGAGGAGAGACGTGCCCGCGCCAGTCCACATGACGGGCACTGATTGCAAAGATATGCAGAGGTCCTACCAGGGCAGGCAGTCCCGCAGATACTCATAGCTTCTGACACTATGGGGCGTGACAGGATGCCCCTGCAGCTGTGAGGGAATGGAGACAGCCAAGGGGTTGAAGCTCAGTAACTAGAACCCCTGCTCCGTTCTGTGCAACAAACTTCCAGTCCTCACCATAACCAGTACTAATCTCTGGGAGGGAAAGGGCTAGTGGCTACGGAAACAATCCAGATGCCCCCTATAGATCAACGGATCCAAAAATTGTGCTACCTATATACAATGGAATATTATGCAGCCATTAGAAAGGACAAAATAATGGCATTCAAAGGGAAATGGATGGAACTAGAAGAAAACATGTTGAGTGAGGTACGCCAAGAGCAAAGAGACAAACAGCACATGGTCTGGTCTCCCCAATAAGTGGATGTTAAGTCTAAAACATAAGGAGATACGACAAAGTAAACAAGACTCAAGAAACAAAGGCTCCACTCATCTGGTCATATCATTACTAAGTGACCCCATGCTGTTGACCACATATATGATAGATAGATAGATAGATAGATATACATATATACATATATATATATGCACATGAGAGGGAAACTAGGAAGAAGACATAGAATCAGAGGGAAACGGGAAAACATACAATAGCGGGACCCATCAGCTGCACTGGTCACTGATGAAAGTGAACCAAGCAACTCAATGGCAGCGATGGGAGGGAGGGAATGAGCGGGAAAGAGGAACAGCTGACACTAAGCACCTGATGTGGAAGAAATAAGTGTCAAAGCTCATAGAATTTACAAACTTTACAGACCCCAATAAAGACAATTTTCCCCAGGAAGGTTAGAATGTATTTGTGTCTTTAACTAAGTATCACTATCTCACAATACTGTGAAATTTGTAAACATTTATGTAATCACAATAAAAAATGTAAAAAAAAAAAAAAAAAAGCTTCTTAGATTCTGAACTAAGGATGAAAAGGGTGAGGAGTCCTGAGGGCTCCAGGTGCTCCACTAGCAAGGGCTACCAAAGAACTGCATTTGTGATGGGTGTTTTCTCTTGAGAACCACTGAGCAGATTGGCATTGACAGCTCCAGACAAAGCAGCTAGTAAGACAGGGACTCACGCCAGACCAGACAGCACTTACCTCGGAGGGCCTTTGACCGTGTGCGGGCTCTCTTGTCATCACTTTCTAAGCTCATCTGCAGGCAAACAACAACTTATATGTTAACAAGAAATCCAAGTCAGGACATCTGGCCAAAGCTTTGACAGTGAAGGTAAAATGGTGACCCAGAACAGCAAAGGTGGACCAGGAGCAGCAGGTTGGACAGGGTATGGGAGGGGTTGCCCAGAAGAGAACACTGTGCTCCATGCCTGTCTCTCAGCCCTAAGCTGCCTCAACTTCATATTTGCCCACAAAAGCCAAAGCACAGTTGGGCACCAGTGATTCATGCCACGATGCTAGCTATTCATAGCTGGGCACCGGCAGCTCACGCCTACTCAGGAGGTTGAGATCTGAGGATTGCGGTTCAAAGCCAGCCCAGGTAGGAAAAGCCGTGAAACTCTTATCTCCAATAAGCCACCAGAAAACAGGAAGTGGTGCTGTGGCTCAAGTGGTAGAGCGCTCACCTTGAGCTCAAGAGCTTAAGGACAGCACCCAGGCCCAGAGTTCAGGCCCATGACCGACAGAATAAATAAGTAAATAAATAAATAAATGCTAGCTATTCAGGAGGGTGAGCTCTGAGGATTTGAATCCAAAGTCAGAACAAACAGAAAACGTACTGAGACTCTCCTCTCTCCTTAATCAGCAAAAAGCTGAAGTCAAAGTGTGGCTCAAGTGGCAGAGTGTCAGCCTTGAACAGAAAAGCCAAGCGAGAGTGCCAAGGCCCACAGCTCAAGCTTGACGCGTACATGTGTTTGTGTGTGCGTGACACATGCACCAAGTCAAAGCGCAGGACCTGCCCTGCTCACTCAGAGAGTGTTTTATAACCGCAGGGGGCCCTTGGCACAGCACTGTTCAACTGGCGAGGGGATACTGAGGCACAGGGCAGGTTGTCTGCCACAAATTCAGCTGCCAAGGATGGGGCTGGGTCGGACCAGCACGGCCCAAGCTTGGCTTTCCCCAGACCCTGCCCTAACCTACCAGGGTAACGGGAAGTCTTGGCTCATATGTTCTCTGGCTTCCCAGGTAAGGTCTCACTGGCCTGTCCGGCTACCCTGCCCAAACCCATTAAAGACTGCACATTTCTGTTCTCACTAAACCCAAGAGGCTTCCATGCAGATGCTGCCCACACAGGGTCCTTCAAGAAGGCAGGGGAAAACCCCCAGGAGACATGCTTGAGAATGAGGGCACCCAAGCACTATGGCTCATCACACAGAACCCTAGCTGTGTCTCTATGATAAGTTTGGAGACGCAGAAAATCTTAGTGCCCTGTGTAGGAGCCTGAAGAATCTCCAAGGGTGTCTGAGGGCCTGGTGGGCACCTGGAGAAGACTGGCTGGCCTGGGATTCACCATGTATCCCTGTGATCAGGTCGGAAGTGAGACAAATCCACACCTGGGGCAGATCATTGACCTTAACACCCAGGGGTCCATGTGGAAGGCTGGCAACGGGAAAGCATGGAAGTGGCAGAAGTAACAGAAGGAAGGAGAGCAAGAGCGGGGCCCAGAAGCCCCCATCTCAAAGAAACTTTAGTCCTAAAAGCCAACAAGAGGCAAACCTATATGTTAACACCTGGGAAGAAAGAAAACGGAATTCCTCTAGATAGGTGAAATTCGTAAAGTGAGCTTTCCTCATACATTAGCATAACATACAATGATTTATGTGACTTGTTAAGGAAGGAAAAACAAAATCTGAGTAATGTATGCAACCTGTCCACTCTAGACTGTAGATCAGTGCTATAAGCTATGCATTTACTACAAAAGCATAAAGCAGAAGACAATTGCTGGGCACTGGTGGTCACAACTATAATCCCAGCTACTCAGGAAGCTGAGAACTGAGGATCACAGTTCAAAGCCAGCACAGGCAGGAAAGTCTGTGAGACTAATCTCCAATAAACCACTCAGAAAACCAGAAGTGGTACAGTAGCTCAAGTGGTAGAGCACTAGCCTTGAGCTGAAGAGCTGAGGGACAGCGCCCAGGCTCAGAGTTCAAGCCCCACAACCAAAAAAACAAACCAACAAACAAAAAACAATTACTATGCTTTTTAAAGTAGGGGTTCCCCCACAAACCAATGGCTCATATTTAAAGTGAAGAGAGGAGTAGGGGTCACTTTATGAGGCACTTCTGAGCCTTTAGATATCAACAGCATTGAGCGTGTGTGCAGTGCCCATGTAACTTGCACAACAGAACTGGTACATCTGGTTTGCCTCAAGCTTGTACTGAGTTGAAATGAAATCTATAGCTTTCTCTTCCTCTCCTTCATTTTTTTCCTATCATTTTTCCCAAGGAAATTGGCAAGCAATTCTGCTAAGTTAAAGAGTGCCAACTAGCCAGGCACTGGTGGCTCACACCTGTAATCCTAGCTACTCAGGAGACTGAGATCTGAGGATTGTGGTTCAAAGCCAGTCCAGGCAGGAAAGTCCATGAGACTCTTATCTCCAATCAGCCCCCAGAAAACTGGAAGTGGTGCTGTGGCTCTAAGTAGTAGGCACTACCTTTAAGTGATAACACTCAGGGACAGTGCCCAGGCCTTGAGTTCAAGCCTCACAATTGACAAAAAAAAAAAAGCTAACTATACAACTTGTGGGCAGGACAGAAGGCAAAAACTTGGAAAAAGTGAAAGAAGGGCTCACATTGTCCAAAAGAAATGTGCTCATTACCTAATTTATGAAACAGTAACCTCTCTACACATCACCTTTATAATAACAATTTGGAGGAAAAAAAATTGTACCTTGGCAGCTGGGTGCCAGTGACTCAAGGTGTAATTCTAGGTACTCGGGAGGTTGGGATCTGATGATCATAGTTCTAAGCCAGCCCAGGCTGGAAAGTCTGTGAGACTTTTTTTCCCCCAGTCCTGGGGCTTGACCTCAGGGCCTAGGCACTGCCCCTGAGCCTCTTGGCACTCAAGGCTATCATTCTATCATTCGAGCCACAGTGTGACTTCAGCTTTTTCTGAGTAGTTTATTAGAGGTAAGAATCTCATGAACTTTTCTGCCTGGGCTGGTTTCAAATGGCAAACCTCAGATCTCCAGCTCCTGAGTAGCTAGGATCACAGGTGTGAGCCACCAACAAGCCTGTGAGATTCTTATCTCCAATAAATTACTAAAAAGCTTGAAGTAGAGCTATGGGCTCTAATAGCCTTGAGCCAAAAGAAGCTCAGGAACAGCGCCCAGGCCCTGAGATCAAGCCCCAGGACTCAGGGTATGAAGGATGGTTATTTGTTCAAAGCACAAATGCAGGCACTATTTGGTACAAAAATCTCGATGACATTTCACCTTAAAGGTGAAGGGGCTTCTTTGTGGAGATAAACTAAGCTCACATCCTAAAGCGGCCAAGCCAATCACTGTGGAGCCAGCAATGTCCTCAAAAGCAACATCTGAAACTGGCAGATCCCTTTCCCAGTAAGCAAGAGGCCCTACGTTCAATCAGTAATACAGCAAAAAGGAAAAAAGGTCATATCTTCTCTAACACCAATTTCAAATTGCCACCTGAGCACATCTCACAGTGTTAGTTTTTCCAATAGTTGCATCTTCCGTAGGAAACTGTGAGGGAAAAAATTCACAAATGCAAAAACCTCTGTGCTTTGTCCCATCTATTAGAGAATTATCTCTCCATCCATCCACTCAACTTTCTTTATTGGTACTGTACAAACAATCTCACTCAAGAGTGTTTTTGTTTGGTTCTACTGTGTGTGTGTGTGTGTGTGTGTGTGTGTGTGTGTGTGTGTGTGTGTGTGTGTGTGTGTGTGTGTGTGTGTGTGTGTGTGTGTGTTAGCCCAATCATGTAAGCTCTTTTCAAACAAATACAGACTCTCACAATAACCAGATCCTCTTCAGACACATCTGCATAGTGTCCTTGCTAACACAGAGTTTCTTCAGTTGGACCTTTGCAAATTCAGGTGCCAAAAGAAAAATAAATGCAGCAAACAGCCTTAAAATCTGCAGATTTCTCTTAATTCTGTCAGTTGTCTGAAGAATATACTCAGAACACTACTCAGCCAAAACCAACAATTTGCGTTTTAGTCTTTAAAATTCGTGAACTCAGCTTCCCAAAGAACTAGATTCCCTGACTCTGGCCCTCCGTGCAGAGGCTGGTATGTGGGGGAGCTAGAGAGAGGTGGGTTGGTGGGTGGCTGGGAGAAGGCTTGGAACTCACAATCTTCACGATTCCTAGGACGACAGGCACCCAGCCATATCACATGGGTGGCCAGTGACATGTCCCTCCCCTGCAGGCCCCTCTGTCTAGTTGTTCTGAGCGGATGCTCCCACGGGGCAAGAAGTTCTGATTGAACGCTAGGTCATTGACCTTCTTCTCTGATACGTAATTCTGTCATTCACTGACTATTGTCAGATTTAAGGACCAAAGGTTTCATTCTTCCAGATCAGAAAAGGTTTCAAGGACTGCTTTCCACGCCTGTGTTTTCCCTCATCACCCTCCTCTTCTGACAGCCCCCACGATCCTGCAGGGTGCTAGGCAACCACATGATGCTCTGCCCAGATCCTGGCCTCAGATCAGGTTCCAAGCACGGTCAATGCCACTCAGAACCCCGCAGGCTAGGGTAGGGTGAGGGGAGTGAGGCCAAAAAGTCAATAATCAAGATGAATATTATTTAAATGTAACATTTTAAAACATCAACAATAATGTAATCAAATCCATAATAGACAAAAATACCAGAATTCTGAATAAAGGCAATCTCAGTACTCTTGATGCCTAAAGCTCACCTAAAACACTGATCGCCCACCAGAACCAAGGTGAGTGGGGTAGCAAGACAACCACAGTGGGCCCGTGACGATGCACATCTTCATCACCACACTCACCCGTAAGCATAGTAAAATGCAAGCACTTTCGATGTAGTTCATAGTTGGGTACTGGTTCTCACGCCTGCCATCCTAGCTACTCAGGAGGCTGAGAGGTGAGGATTGCAGTTCAAAGCCAGCCTGGGCTGACACACCCATGAAACTCTTATCTCCGATTAACTACCAAAAAAATAAGCAGGAAGTGGAGCTATGGTTCACGTGGTGGAGTGCTGACCTTAAACACAAAGGCTCAGAAACCCCAAAACTGGCACACAAATTGTGTGTGTGTGTGCGCGTGTGTGTGTTCTCAAAGTGTAGGATTACTGTCTGCAACTGTGCCACCCCCACCTGGGTTGCCGTGCTGGATGGTGGCTGGACCTTTCCTGAAGAGCCTAAACATAAAGGTTGAGAGGTCAGCATCAGAGCTCGAGAAGGGGCTGCACGTGAGCTGTACTTAGGAAGACGAAAATAAATTCATCAGTTCCTGTAGGAGAGTCCATACCAGACCTGTATTCTGGGCCAAGGCAGGAAGAAAAAGACAGGTATTGAGGTATGCCACAGGACACATGTATGAGCACAATTCAAGGAAGGGAATGGCTGAAAAGTGCGACTGTACTGTCACAGGTGAGTTTCACTCTGCTCTTTTGACCCTCTAATTTTAGTAGTCCCCACTTCCCCTTCGCCCTGCCCAGGCTCTGATGATGACCATACTCTCTGTGCTCATGCCTAGAACGATGAAGAGTTGGCATAGGCAGCACGTGGGGTGAAGATTTCACCTTGCTGTGTTGGTCCAGGAGATTTCTTGAGGTCGTACAACTGCTGGCCTTGTCTCCGTGTGTCCACCTCTGGGTCAGCAGTTTGCCCCGGAATTCATTTTCTGAAGAGTTTAAAAGATACAGGATCAGAAAAGGAGAGCCTGACAAGTGTTAACCAGGTATGCTCAGGAACAGAAAGGAACTTGGGGTATTTTTACCAGTGTTTATCTAATCTCTCATTTTCAGAATCTACCAGGAAAACAGACGAGGTTATGGCCTTTATACTGGATCCAAGGCTCAGAGGAAATTCCTCTGCTTTAGAAACAAAGGCTGTGTGTGCACAGTCACCCCAACTCTGGCAGTGACTTTATAGAACACACGTCAGAGGACTGTGACATCTACAAACACAGTGTTTCAACCAAAGACACCGGGACAAGTGAAGTGCAAATCTCCTTTAAAAAAACAAAAAAACAAAAAAAACCTATACTTAGACTTGAAAATTGGCTGACTGATGAGTAAATTATTGTTACAAATACATCCTTGCATCCCTATTGCACCCAAAGGAACATACAGCCTAGATCCACTTGAAGGAAGGAAGGAAGGAAGGAAAGAAGGAAGGGAGGGTGGGAGGGAGGGAGGGAGGGAGGGAGGGAGGGAGAGAGAAAGAGAGAAAGAAAGAAAGAAAGAAAGAAAGAAAGAGAGAGAAGGAGAGAGAGAAAGAGAGAGAGAGAAAGAGAGAGAAAGGGAAGGAGGGAGGGAGAAAGAAGAAAAGAAAAAAGAGAAAAAGAAGAAATAGCAAAAGAAAGAAAGAACTGAAGGAGAGACAGACAGAGGGAGAGGGAGAGGGAGGGAAAGGAGAGAGGAAGGGAGAGGAAGAAAAGGATGGAAGGAGAGGAGAGAGGAAGGGGTGGAAGGAGAGAGAGGAAAGGGAAAGAGAGATAGAAGAAAGGAAGGAAGAAAGGAAGAAGGGAGGGAGGGAGGGAGGGAAGGAAGGAAGGAACGAAGGAACGAAGGAACGAAGGAAGGAAGGAAGGAAGGGAGACATGGTGATACAGGTCTGTAATCCCAGCACCAAGGAAGCTGAGGAGGAATAAATTCAAAGATAATTGAGCTAAGCAACATAGAAAGACTACTTTGTTTTGTTTTGTTTTTAAAAGATAAGAGGGGAAGGAGGAATAAGAAAAAGAAAAGCACATTGTTTCACTCAGCTTCTTTGGAGCCCATTGATTGAGGAAAGTCAAGTTCACCCGGAGACCCCAAAGCAACTCTGCTGATACTCTGCCTCTCACAAGATTGCATGAGGGTCCTCCGTGCACCTCCCTGGATCACTATTACATGAGGGTCCTCCGTGCACCTCCCTGGATCACTATTACATGAGGGTCCTCTGTGCACCTCCCTGGGATCACTATTACATGAGGGTCCTCCGTGCACCTCCCTGGATCACTATTACATGAGGGTCCTCCGTGCACCTCCCTGGATCACTATTACATGAGGGTCCTCCGTGCACCTCCCTGGATCACTATTACATGAGGGTCCTCCGTGCACCTCCCTGGATCACTATTACATGAGGGTCCTCCGTGCACCTCCCTGGATCACTATTACATGAGGGTCCTCTGTGCACCTCCCTGGATCACTACTACATGAGGGTCCTCTGTGCATCGCTCTGGGATCACTATTGCATGAGGGTCCTCCGTGCACCTCCCTGGATCACTATTACATGAGGGTCCTCCGTGCACCTCCCTGGATCACTATTGCATGAGGGTCCTCCGTGCACCTCCCTGGATCACTATTATATGAGGGTACTCTGTGCACCTCCCTGGATCACTATTACATGAGGGTCCTCCGTGCACCTCCCTGGATCACTATTACATGAGGGTCCTCCGTGCACCTCCCTGGATCACTATTACATGAGGGTCCTCTGTGCACCTCCCTGGATCACTATTACATGAGGGTCCTCTGTGCATCGCTCTGGGATCACTATTGCATGAGGGTCCTCCGTGCACCTCCCTGGATCACTATTACATGAGGGTCCTCCGTGCACCTCCCTGGATCACTACTACATGAGGGTCCTCTGTGCACCTCCCTGGATCACTACTACATGAGGGTCCTCTGTGCACCTCCCTGGATCACTATTACATGAGGGTCCTCCGTGCACCTCCCTGGATCACTACTACATGAGGGTCCTCTGTGCACCTCCCTGGATCACTATTACATGAGGGTCCTCCGTGCACCTCCCTGGGATCACTATTACATGAGGGTACTCTGTGCACCTCCCTGGATCACTATTACATGAGGGTCCTCCGTGCACCTCCCTGGATCACTATTATATGAGGGTACTCTGTGCACCTCCCTGGATCACTATTACATTAGGGTCCTCCGTGCACCTCCCTGGATCACTATTACATGAGGGTCCTCTGTGCACCTCCCTGGATCACTATTACATGAGGGTCCTCTGTGCATCGCTCTGGGATCACTATTGCATGAGGGTCCTCCGTGCACCTCCCTGGATCACTATTACATGAGGGTCCTCCGTGCACCTCCCTGGATCACTATTGCATGAGGGTCCTCCGTGCACCTCCCTGGATCACTATTACATGAGGGTCCTCCGTGCACCTCCCTGGATCACTATTACATGAGGGTCCTCTGTGCACCTCCCTGGATCACTATTACATGAGGGTCCTCTGTGCACCTCCCTGGGCTCTACTAATGCCATTGTCATTTTTTCATTGTTTTTTTCTCTCCCTATGCTCTCCTTTCTCCAGAGCAATGCTTCCAGTTAATATTTAATTTCCCACATAAATTAATATGTCTAAGGAAAGGCTGAATGCATCAGCTGGACATGACAAAGAAATGCATTGTGTACCTATTCCCTTCACGTCATTCCCTGTCTCCATGACAACCTGCTTTCTACAACTGCTAGTTTCAAAGGAAGGTCATTAGTAACCAACAGTAAGAACAGGAAGTGAATATTACTGCGTTCTCTCTCTGCTTTCCCTTGGAAGTGCATTTGGACTCTGCCACAGGCAGATCAGACACATAAACATTTTTTTCTCTTTCCCCTGTGTCTTTGGTCCACGACCGCAGACGCTGTCTTCCTCTAGAACTCCATCACTCCTGGCCCCAGGTAGCCCTATGGCTTGGCAATAGCATCTTCCTGTACTTGAAAATGCCTCCATCCCTTTAAAGGGTTCTGACTGCCTTTGGGAGCCAAGACACAGAGGAAGTAGATGTGGTTGTCTAGGATACAGCATATTCAAGTTCTCCAAAGGAATCTAAATCTATAGGACTTTGCACCTAGTGCTGCACCTATTATGTGTCTTCTCCTTACTGACCTTTGAGCATAGTAGGGTGACACTGGGCGTAGGCCCCAGCCTTCTCTCTTGACTATGAGGCATGAGCTGTAGGATGCGCCCCACAGCCACACCTGCCCTGCAGAGAGCTGAGTCCTCAAGCCTCCAGCCGGGCTTAGACACCCAGGACACTGGGACAGCTAGGCAGATGCTGCCAACCACATGAGATTAAAAAAACAAAGATGTTACGCAGGGAGGAAAGTATGGCAGCCTCACACTCGTGGGAAGGGAGGGAGGAAGAACATGCCCAGAAGAGACCAGGGGAACAGGGAAGAACTGTGCTCGTCACTACCACGAGTTCACTTTGCCCTTTGACACTAGGATCCGCGGGCCCTCCTTGGCTAGGATACAGCCGAGGCCTGAAGTGCTCAGGACTCCATTTCTGAGTGTCCATCCTGGGAAAGAAGATGCTCCAGGAACCTGTACCCTGCTAAGGAATTGGGATACAGCTAGCGGAAAGGAGCTGAGGTCTCTGTCATACCCGGTACCCCAGAAGACACCCCTCCTGGGGCTTCTCCTCTACACCGCTCCTGCTTCTCAGAATATTGGTACATGAATTTCCTAAGTCTACAAAGGGACCTCTGGTTTTCTGTTTGGCGGTAGATAACCAACATACTGCTACTTTTCCACCCTCACCATCTCAGGAATCTGGAAACAAGCGCAGTGGAATTACCTATAACCACTGAGACTTATGCTCCTGCCCCAGGTCAGCTGGAGGCTTCTCAGTGTACTGTAAAGCACTGGAACCTTAGGGCCATCCGTACCCCCAAAGGACATCACTTTGTTGACACCAAACCAGCAAGCGTTGTAAGGCAAGACCAGAGTAAGAGCTTCTGTACAACACCAGGGCCAGGCAGTTAACTCAAAGTGCTAACTCACAGCTCAGAACCTCAAGAATAAAGGTCTGGCTCCTCCACACTACAGTTGTGCTCATCCCTTTTCAAGGAGAATCACCATCAGGCACCCAGTACAATGTGCTGGCCACTTTAGTCTATACCAAGACCTACATGTGGCCAGTTCCTGCCCCACAGATTTAACACGCTCTACCCTGGACAAGAGCCTTCCATCTAGATGTTCTGCAAAACATGCCTTCCTGGTAAGACACTAAGTCCCACACTCCAAGCAGCATGTAGGACTCACAGGCCAGAGGAAACCCCACAGAGAAGCGTGGAGCCCTTCTGAGTTGCCCTGCTCCATGGACATGCAATGTATAGCCAAGGGGCCCCAAAGCTCATGTGCACCTGCTCCACAAGTCACCTGGGCCCTGAGGCTTAATACCCTCATAAAGTTTGGAAAGTTGCTTGGTGGTTGAGGGTACACATAGGAAGAAATTTCCACCAGGAATCTGGCAGAGGAGATTTTGGTCAAAATAAGACCATATTTGGAGCTCTTGAGTTTCTAATGTGTCCATCCAAATCTATACAAACAGAGAGCCTGCATGTCTCAAGTATGAGCCACTCAGAAACAGCTCTCCGTGGCCAGGCTTGTGGCACTGGCTCTGAGCCCTTCCTGCTGAATTGGCCCCAACATCACCGTGGCAGCCAGGGTCCATGTTCTGGACTCTGGTAGGCAGATAAGCTAAGCAGAGCAACCAGAACAAGCCATGGGAAGGGCTGGGCCAGAGAGCCCCAACACAGGCCAGGGGAAATCCAGAACTGAGAAAGCCCGGCTGATGGAGCCCATTTCCTCCTGCTTAGTTATCCTTCAGGCATAGGCCGAGGAATAGCATTTCCAAGAAGAGCTCAGAGACAACAGACTGAACACCAGCCAGGCTGGTCTCTAGCAGTACTGCAATCTACCTCAGGGTGAAGACACAGGCACTGTGGCTATTCCTACACGTACAGCCTTGCCGAGGAACCATCCCTTCTGGTGCTCTCTGGATCACAGTGACTTTGGCCAAGCCAGCTGACCAGACAATGTGTCTTTATGCTGGGCTTAGAGCACCCTGGTGGTCAGTGCTGGCCCCACCTTAGCATCAGAAGCTTCCTTCCACATCACTAAAATAAGAACAAATGTCAGGGAGGAGGAGCCCGTGGTCAGACAGTAAATGAGGTGACCACAGGCCACCTCTGAGGCTAGTGTCCCCCACCACCCACCACCCAGCACGAAGCTGAGGAAAGCCCATCTCTCAGCTGCCCTGAAACCCACCAACACATACTCCTCAGGCAACATTAAACACCATGACCAAGACTAAACAGCCTCTCAGGCTTCTCCATCCCTGCTCCCCCCCAAAAAATTAGAGAATTACCTCCCATCTGAACCCAACTGTCACTAGACATTGGTAGAGAGCCCCAAGAATATCAGTACCATTTTCATTTCTCTAATATGTAACCATTCTTTTTAACTTTTCAACAGCTCGACACGGGAATGTTGATAAAGCACGGCACTCTGACCTCTCTCCCCTCTCTCCCAGTCGGTCCTCAATCACAAGCCTGAGTGACAGCCACAAGCACTCTGTGGCCATCCCCCTCCCAGCCTCTCCCAGTCTCCCAGACAGGCCCCTCCTGCTCAACCAGGCCACTAGATATTAGAAGCCCTCTCTTTTCCAACCCACTCTGCCCACAAAAGCTACTTTTCACGTGGTTTGGGTTTTTCCTCTCTTCATCTGTTGAGTCTTGTCAAAGCTTTCTGAATCACATCAAAATATGACCACTTCTGATTTCTCCAGCTGTTTTATTTTGTTTGCAAAAAAAAATAGCAAAAGAGGGGCTGGGAAGGTGGCTCAGTGGTAGAGTGCTTGCCTTGCATGCATGAGGCCCTGGGTTCGATTCCTCAGCACCACATAAACAAAAAGAAAAAAGCTGGAAGTGGCGCTGTGGCTCAAGTGGTAGAGCGCTAGCCTTGAGCTGAAGAGCTGAGGGACAGCGCCCCAGGCCCAGAGTTCAGGCCCCACAACCGGACCCAAAAAAAAAAAAAAATAGCAAAAGAAATTTTGAAAAAGAACAGAGTTGGAATATTCACACTTCTCTGTTTAAAACTTACCACAAGATTACAGTAATCAAAGCAATGAGGAACTGGAGCAGGATGGAGATAGAGAAAAATGGAGCAGACTTGAGGACCCGAAAATAACCTCTACAGTTATGTCAACTTACTTTTTAGTCATTTCACACACATAGTTTAATGAGAAAGAATATTTTCCAAGCTAGGCCCCAGTGGCTCCCACCTGTAACCCTAGCTACTCAGGGGGCTGAGACCTGAGGATTGTGGTTTAAAGTCAGCCAAAGCAAGAAAATCATTGAGAGTCTTATCTCTAATTAACCACCAAAACGCAGGAAGTAGAGCTGTGGCTCAAGTGGTAGAGCATTAGCCTTAAGTACAAAAGCTCAGGAACAGTCCCTGAGTTCAAGCCCCAAGACAATACTAAATTAATTAATTAATTAAAGAATACTCTTCAATAAATGTGCTGGGACAAGTAGAAAACCTTTATGTTGGACTTTTTGTATCACATATAAAGAGTTAAAAACAACTGCATTTTAAAGCAGTAACCCTTCTGCTGCTTATATTAACCTTGGGCCCACCTATAATATACAGACAGTAACTCATAAGGGATTATGGATCTAAGCCAAGGCCTAAAACCATTAGGTTGGACTTCTCATATCCTATAGAGACAATAACACACAAGGGATCACAGATCTAAACATAAGGCCTAAAACACTTAGAAAATGTAGGAACACCCATGGTTTCCCTTATTTGCAATAACTAGTATATGTCTGAGTCAAGCAGAAAAGGTCAGATAAGTTGATATCAGGGAAATGAACCCTAAGATATGTATTCAAATATTTTTTTTTCTTTCAGGTGATTGTTTCTAACACATTTATAAGATTATTTCTTTGTTGCTTTGTATGTCCCTCCCCCATGGTATAACCCCTGCTTTCACTGTATTTGAGCTTGGTATAATTTGTGGAGGGGAAGGGAAAAAACAAATCGTTTAAATAGGGACACAGGTAGATCCATTGCAACAATGAGATGTACAAGTCGTTATGTGGAAAAAGGAACTTTACAACTTTGGTGGGGGGGGAGGATTGGGTGGGGGACAGGGGGAGGATAGAAAGGGATGGGAAGGGGAAACAAAGGAGGAGGCTACAATGCTTGATAAGAAATGTACTCATTATCTTGTCCTTGTAATTGTAACCCTTTGTACAGTATTTTCACAAAAAAAAAAAAAAAAAAGAAAATGTAGGAGCAAGTTCTCCTATCTATGAATTAAGTAATAGTTTCTTAGTTACCATTCTAAAATTGCAAGTTGGGGGGGCTGGGAAGGTGGCTCAGTGGTAGAGTGCTTGCTTGGCATGCATGAGGCCCTGGGTTCGATTCCTCAGCACCACATAAGCAGAAAAAGCTGGAAGTGGCTCTGTGGCTCAAGTGGTAGAGTGCTAGCCTTGAGCTGAAGAGCTGAGGGACAGCACCCAGGCCAGAGTTCAGGCCCCACGACCAACAACAACAACAACAACAAAAAAAAAAAAACATAAAATTGCTAGTTGGGTAAAATGTCACATACCTGTAATCCCAGCACTTATGAAGTAGGAAGCAGGTCACAAGTTCAAGGCTACATGGCTGGGCTACAGAGTGAAATCTGGCCTCTAAAACCATATATGTATGTATGTGTGTGTGTGTGTGTATGTGTGTGTGAATTCTAGACTTCATTGAAGTGCAGAATCTGTATCCTTCAAATAATACTATCAATAAGCTATTCTCAGACTAGGGATAAATATTTGTAAATCTTACATCTGATAAAGGACTTTTATTAAGAATAAAGGACTCTTACAACTCCATAATAAGACAAATGATTTAGTTTTAAAATGGGCAAAGGAACCAGGCACCGATGGCTCACACTTATAACCCTAGCTACTCAGGAGGCTGAGATCTGAGGATCGTGGTTCAAAGCCAGCCCTGGCAGGAAAGTCTGTGAGACTCTTATCTCCAATAAACCACCAGAAAACTGGAAGTGCCGCTGTGGTTCAAGTGGTAGAGCGCTCGCCTTGAGCTGAATTGCTGAGAGACAGCGCCCAGACCCAGAGTTCAAGCCCCATGACTGACAAAAAAAAAGTGGGCAAAGGATATGAATAGACATTTCTCCAAAGACAACATACAAATGGCCAATAAATATATGAAAAGATTTTAACATCTAGTCAGTAGGAAATGAAATCAAATAAATTTTTAAAAGATAATAACAAATGTGGGTAATTATATAGAGAATGTAAAATAGCACAGTCACTTTGAAAATCAGTCTGGCAGTTCCTCAAAATATGAAACATAGTTACTATCTGACCCAGCAATTCTACTCCTTATATATTTACCCAAGAATAATGAAAATGTTATACAAAGGCTCATATTTGACTATTTAAAGCAACTTTAAATAGTTTAAATAGTCAAAAAGTAGAAAAACAAATGCCCAAAACTGCTGAATATACAATACAAAATACAATTACATAGTATTTATCAATAAAAAACAATAAAGGTCTGGGCACCATGGCTTGCACCTGTAATCTTAGCTACTTGGGAGAGAGATCGGAGGCTCTCAGTTCAAAGCCAGCCTGGGCAACAAAGACCATGATACTTTTATCTCCAATTAACCAGCCAAAACCCAGAAGGAGAGCTGTATCTCAAGTAGTAGAGCACTAGCCTTGAGAGAAAAAAAAAAAAGCTCTGAGACAGAGCCCAAAGTCAAGTTCAAGCCCCAGGACTGGCACAAAAACAAATATAGAAAGAAAGAAAAAAGTGCTTATATATGAAAATATTATGGTCAGTAAAAGAAGTCAGACAAAAAGACTACATATTGTACAATTCCATGGTAATGGAATGTCCACAAGAGGTAAATCCATATTTAGAAAGTAGATTTGTGGTTGCCTAGGGCTGGAGGAATGTGTGCAAATGGGAAGTAACCATTTATGATGACGGATTTCTCTTTGGGGTAATAAAAACGTTATAAAATTAGATTGGGTGATGAATGTATAACTCTGTAAATATACTAAGACCATCAGATTTTATACTTCTAATGGTTAAAGTGTATAGTGTATAAATTATATTCCAACAAAACTGCTTTTTAAAAAGAGAAGCCAATGGCCCATACAAGGAACTTACACATGAGTTGCACAGACACAATCTCATACAGACGCCTACAGTGGAGGAGACGGAGACAGTTGCACAAACCAAGGCTCTCCTCTAGGTCAGAAGAGAAGTGATGTCTTTTGCAAGGCTCTGCATGTCTCAGGCAGAGACCGCTGAGGGATGAGGACCACAGGAATTCATGCCAGCACCCAGCAGAGCACACCAGAGGGCAAGGTGGAACAAGAAACCTCAAATTTCAGGAAGGAGGTTGTTGATGGAAGGATGGTCCAGTGAGTTTTGAGTTAGCTTTGGGAAAATCATCCAGCAAATGGACATCCACATCAAAAACTAACTTTCTGTCTGGGTGCCAGTGGCTCATGCATATAATCTTAGCTATTCAGGAGGCTGAGATCTAAGGATCATGTTCAAAGCCAATCCAAGTAGGAAAATCCATGAGACTCTTATCTCATCTATCAAAAACCCAGAAGTGGAGCTATGACTCAGGTGGTAGCCTTGAACAAAAAAGCTCAGGGACAGTATTCAGGCCCTGAATTCAAGTCCCAAGACTGGCATTAACAAAACAACAACAACAAACACTCACTTATTGACAATAAAAATTAGCCAAGAAAAGATGAACTTCCTCTTGCAGGCACATGGACCTTGAGCCTTGAGGCCCACCAGTAGTCAGTGCCCACTTCTGACACTGTGCACACAGCAGAGGGCCACTTTTGGTATTACCACATCATGACTGCTGCCTCAACTTCCTTGGTCGGGGAAGTCTAGGTTCAGGGATAGAGTGAGAGAATAGATCAAGGCAGCAACGTAGAGTGGGCGATGGACAGGAAGTAGGTCTCTCAGGACAAAACCATCCCTGGGGGCAATTGTGGCTACACACAGTCAATGTTGGGCCAGGGAAAACAATTGCTTCTGCATAGCCAAGAGGTCATGACCTAGATTGGCATGCTCTGCCCTTCTGCCAACACTATGTGAGCACAAGTCAGCAGCTAACCTGCTAGAGATCCAAGAGCTGGCAATTCTGCCTGACCACTAACCAAGTACATAGCACACCTCCACATACTCAGGCAGAGCAACATTAAAGGGCTAAACTTACATCTTGCCTACGCTTAGCCCAGTCTCTTATCTTTCTCTCCTTGCTGATGTCCAGGTTTAAGGCCAGAAAGGCAGGAAAGGAAATTTTCAATGACAATGGCGAACAAACATAAAGACCAACGATGACAGCCACAGCTCATAGACTTTGGCAATCACAGTCAAAAGTGCCATTCTCACAAGGCACTAGTGGCTCACACCTGTAATCCCCGCCACTCAGGAGGCTGAGATCTGAGGGTCACAGTTAAAAGCCAGCCCTGTCAGAAGTTAAACATTAAAAATAAAGATGGCATTTAGCATTACAAAGAACAATCTACTGTGGGCAAAGTGGCACAAGGGTCCAGTCCTGAGTGTCTATCACACTTGGACGGTCTGGTCCCAGGTCCCACGAATTCTCACAGTACTGAGCAAACTGGGCCTGGGAGGCGGCCTGGTGCCTCAGTCTGAGAAGGCAGAGTATCTCCAGGGACTGGCCTGGAGTTAAGCGCTGCAGAAGGGCACAGTGAGGAAAGCAGCCAGAAAGTGTCAGTGAGAGGTAATGGTACAGGAAAGGGGTGAATCAATGGCTAAATAAGCAAATATGTCAAGAAGGATGGAAAACAGATTTCTTGGTGTGGTAGAGGAACAAGTTACACACACAGAAAGGCAGAATCTGAAATGACCAGTGGAACCTAGAATCTCAGGCATTGGCGTTTCATATGGTTTCAAGTACACTGGCAGATGGTATCATGTGGATGCATGCATGCTGCACGCATGTGTGTCTGCGTCTTTGTGTCTGTATGTGATCACTCAGGCAGAGTGATCACAGGAGTGTGGGCACAGGAGTGCCTCCTCTCAGCCCTAGGCACCCAGGGCACCCAGCCAGCCCTAGGCCAACCTCCATCTTCCATACCAGCTCTGAAAACAAGGCAGTGAGAAAGAGCAAGAGAGAAAAGTAAGGAAACGAGTAGCACCTGACTCCCACTGGCCAATCAGAAAAAAAATCTGAGCATCAAAGTAAAGCTGATATTCCACTGTTTGGAATAAGAGATCATAAGTCTAGACAGATTTTTTTAAATGAGCAAATCTAGAGTCCATATTGTCTAAGTACTTCCTTTCAAAATGCTTATTAATTGCAAAGGGAAGCGTGACTTTGGGGGTGTGCTGCAGGTCAGCTAAAGGAGCACCAGCACAGAAAAAGGGACGTCACACGGAACATTGCACTAGAGAGTTCCCTTGTGCCCCAACACTGGGCAAATACAAATTCAAGAACGTTTTACAAAAATGCTTGACCAAAGTTGTTCACAAAGCTCAAGGGCATGAAAGACAGATAATTTGGAAAGCCATTCCTATTCCTGACTGACAAAAGGGAGGGAGAACCTATACCGACCTATCCTTCTGGGTGACTAGCACTGACAGCATCCTCTCAAGTGATTCAGGAAAAACAGTCTTGTCCTGTACTTGAAATGTATCTGTCGGTTCAAGATTGTTTTCAGGGGAAAAAATGAACAGTAGGAATGGAGGACATTACCTAAGTTGAAAATGTGAAGCAGAGGTAGAACCTTAGGCCCCCGCTTCCCAGACGCCGCTCCCTGACACACAGGCCTCATACACTGGCCGGCGCTGTCAAGTTCTCTGAGATGGCAGTCTCTTCCTCTGATCTGCTGGAAAGCCAGGAACCTGTCCCCAACAGTCCAGTGCCCATGGGGAAGCGTGACCTGTGCCCTAGGAAGTAGATCTCCTGGGCAGCTGCAGGACACCTCAGACCACGCAGGACCCCTTTGAAACTCTGCTCCCAGGCTTGTCCCTACAGGAGTCCCTGTCCTCCAGGAATGGAGCTCTTCTCCACCCTGGGAAGCGCACAGTAGCAGGAGAGGTTCTGGTCCACCCTAGTGCTGGAGAAGCTCCAGTTGGAAAAGTTTTGACAGGAAACACAAATAGGGCTAAGGGCAAAATGAGGGCAAGTGTTGCTCTTTTTCCTTCCAGTCCTTTTTTTTTTTTTCAATTGTGAAAATACCGTAACAGAGGGGCTACTATTACATGGGCAAGGTAATGAGTACATTTCTTATCAAGCATTGTTGCCTCCTCCTTGTTTCCCCTTACCAACCCTTCCCATCCTCCCCGCCCTCCCCCACTTCCCCCATGCCAAAGTTTGGAAAAATTATATGAAGTGAAGTAAGCCAGGCCCAAAGCAACATAGGTCCCATGGTTTCCCTTATTTGTAATAACTAGTATATGTCTGAGACAAGCAGAAACGGTCAGATAAGTTGATGTTAGGCAAAATGAACCCCAAGATAAAGACTCAAATGTTTTTTCTTTCTTGCTATTTTCTTTGTTGCTTTGTATGTCCCTCCCCCACAGTATAACCCCTGTTCTCACTGTATTTGATGTGGGTATCATTTGTGGAGGGGAAGGTGGACCGATTGCAACAATGAGATGTACAAGAGGTTATGTCCAGTCCTTTTTTAAAATGGGAGTCCAAAGAGGAGTAGAATGAAGACTTGCTGAGTGGAACAGACAGACTGCTTTTGCTGAGTTTAGGTAAAAATGGGAGATGAGAGGTGGGGGCAGGGAAGTTGGCAATTCTATAGCTTTGCACGTTTCCCTTATTGTTTTGCTTCTAAATCAGCCTTGCTGGGACTTTCTCTACTGAATAAAAGCCAAACGCAAGCCATGTCCCTTAATCTCTCCAACAGCAGCTCGCTGCTGAGAAAATAATACAGATGTAACTTCCTGCATCACACACTCTCTTTTCCATTTATATGCAAATAGTGACCTTTCACCCAGGCTGTCTCAAAGAAATATGTCCTTAAAAATGCAAATAGCATGTTGCAGGCAGTTACTATGGCTGAGTCTTTCTTATATTATTATCATTATTTCTTCTAGCCGTACCAACGCTGAAAAAATAACCGCTAAACTGCTCGACAGTAATAATGACTTCCCAAGCCAGATCACAGGACTGGTTCTCCAGAAAGCCTGTCATCTGGAGGCTGTGAGCAGGAAGAAGGTGTCCAGACCAGAGTAGCAGTGTCCCAGAGAAGCAGGCAGTGTTGAACTGCATCCACCCCAGGCCCACTGTGCTAGGGCCAGGGCCAGGCCTCTTCAATAGCAAGGCACCCAAGATGCAAGTGGACCACACAAACCTACTCCTCTTAAACACAGACAGAAGGTCCCTTCCAAGGTGGGAACATCCTCAGCCCCAGCCTCCAACTCAGGATGCTCTTAGAGCCCCTGGAGCCAACACACACACACACACACACACCTCTGAGGATAAGGAATGGAAGGGGGGGCACGAGGTAGCTTCCAATAACCAGTTTACAGCAAAGGAAAGGTACCAAAGGAGAAGCCAGTAATGAAGAAATAGACACAACTCCTTATGTAGTGGCACCACAGGGCTTCCTGCTTATCTGTTTCAGCCAGTTGACCAGGCCAGGAAGCAAGCTTGAGACAAGCCCAGGGGAAATACTGGACACCCACCCACTGCAAAAGAGGAGGACTCAACCCTGAACTAAGGGTGGGGCTAGGGACCCCTCAAAGGTCACATTGGCCCCCAGAACCAAAAAGCAGCTGGATGGCTACTCTACTGTTCTTTCCCTATAGTAGGAAGGCAGGATGGACTAGGGGGAAATGAGGCATGGTAAGCTTACAGCAAATACAGGAGATGCTCATTCATCTACTTCCATTAAGAGTAAGGGATTGAAGTCATGTAGGGGAAAATGAGGCAGGAAAAATCCAGGAAGGTAAGACCTGGTGAAGACCACTCAGCAACAGTATTTAGAAACAGAAGCACCATCTTTGCTTCAAAGAGAGACAACAGGACCGGTTTCTTCCTGAGAGATGCATTTCTTACCCCAAGAACTAACATTGGTCTGGCAGGATGTGTGGCTTCCTGAGAGAAATGTCCCCTGGAAACTTAAGCAACCTCCTACCCAAATGCAGGCAAGAGCCTTCCTTATCTCAAGGATAAGGATCTGTTTTCTGGCAGGATGCATTCTTAGCTGGAAAGAATGCCCCAAACATCCAGAAACTCAGAAAGTGGAACGCCGGGAGTGATCAGAGCAAAGATAAACCATCTGTCTTTGCCTAACTTTGAAGTCAGACCCCTGCCTTTACCTTAGAAATGTGCCCACGGCCAAGGAGCTGTGCGCCTCATGTCCCTCCTAGAAAGCACCTCACTCTGTTAGTGTGTATCCTTTCCTTTGTGTTGTTTGTCTGCATTTTCTCTGCTTGTCTGCATGTTTGCTTGCTTACTTACTCAATAAAGCTCTGACAAGTTTTCTTACCACTGTGACTTGACCAGAAATTCTTATTCTGTAATTAAAGTCAAGGACCCTAAGTGAGGAGTCCCTCCTTTTTTTTTTTTTTTCTGCCAGTCCTGGAGCTTGAACTCAGGGCGTAGGCACTGTCCCTGAGCTTCTTTTGCTCAAGGCTACCGCTCTACCACTTGAAGCACAGAGCCACTTCCGCTTTATCTGTTTATGTGGTACTGAGAAATTGAACCCAGGCAAGGGCTAGGCAAGGGCTCTACCAAGCCACATTCCCAGTCCAAGAGTCCTTACTTTTAAAGGGAAACATCACAAACCTTCACCCGCATCCCATGACAGTACCAAAACATCATAGTCTGAAAGGCCCAGCTTCCCATTCCAAGAAGAGAGGAAAACAGACAACTCTTCCTTCCTTGAACCACATTTTACTGAGGGCCTTGTCAACTAGAAAGAGCTGTCTTCAGGTGTCTATAGGCTCTACCCTAAGGGACCCAGCATTTATCCAAAAAATTACAAATGTCAATACAGTAAAACCACCAACACAACCATGTTCATTGCAACACTATTCACCATAGGTAAATATGGTGATTCCAAGATATGGAATCAGCCCAGCTGACCCTCCAGAGACAAATGGATCAAGAAAAGATGGTGTCTATATACACAATGGAATTTTACTCATCTATGAGAAAGAATGATTTTGTATCATTTGTAAAGAAATGGAAAGATCGGAAAAATTTATGTGAAGTGCAGTAAGTCAGACCTAGAGAGACAAAGGCTGCGTGTTCTCCCTCCTATGTGGGCGCTAGAGTTAGCTTATAAACTTGTGAGTAAATACGCTGGGTGGGATGCAAGTGTAGACAAATGTATCAACTGGAATAGGTAGATTCAAAGGGGAACTCAAATAATGTAATTCCTTAAAAAGACAAAGTCAAAGTTCAACAAAAGAAACACTAGGAAATAAGTTCTCATAAGGGATGGAGTAGGGTTAAGGGGAAAGAGGGAGAGAAATGAAGAGAAGATGCGGGGGAGGAGTGCAGTCAGGAATTCAATGTATGTCCTACAAGATTAAGAAAAATGGGGAGACCGGAGGGGTGGGTGAGAATATTGAAAGGGGTGACTTTGTCAAGATGCTTTATATTCATAAACTGCTTTATTAAATGGCAACTTGTTTGTAAAACTTTTTTCCTTTTTCTTTTTTCCTTTTTTTTTTTTTTTTTTTTGGTCCAAGACCAGGCCTTGAACTTGGTATTTGACACTTTTGCTCCCTGGGAGGTGCTCTACACCTGAGCCACATCTCCAACTCCAGTTCTTAAAGCTAACTTTTTTAAATGTATAGGAAAAAAATATCAAGGTGGAAAGAGGAGTTGCTAATTTCCCAGCCTGGATATACCAGTATACAGCAAACAATTCATAAGATGTAAATTCTTCACTAATGCTAGAGGTGGCCCAGCCTCTGAGTGCTGGCTAAACAGGGTTGTCCAGCAGAAGAGCCTAGCTAGGTTCCACGGTCTCAGGTCCCAAAACCATCAGAAGTGTTAGACTCCACCTCCCAAAAAAGCCAGCATGGGTTTCCTCCCTTGCCTTCCCTTCCCGTCTGGAGAACCGCCAGTCCTGGGAGACTCCGCCTCCAGAAGCAGCTTCCAGCTGTGACTCCAGCCAGAGAGCAAAGTCCACCTGGGGACACAGACCCAGGAAGAAGGGCCCAGACCCAGACTGCTTTCTCATGAATGTCTCCCTTCCGGCATTTTCTTTTTTTTTTTTTTTTTTTTTTTTAATTTTTTTTTTTAGCCGGTCGTGGGGCCTGAACTCTGGGCCTGGGCGCTGTCCCTCAGCTCTTCAGCTCAAGGCTAACGCTCTACCACTTGAGCCACAGTGCCACTTCCGGCTTTTTTCTTTTTGCTTATGTGGTGCTGAGGAATCGAACCCAGGGCCTTGAGCATGCAAGGCAAGCGCTCTACCACTGAGCCACCTTCCCAGCCCCTTTCCGGCATTTTCTAGGGAGCTATAAAACCTTTTTTGATGCAACTCAAATGACAAATCCACTTTTTTTTTTCCCCTCCAGGACTCCTAACAGCATGAATGGGGAAAAAAGAGGCAGCACATTCCCAGCATTCCCAGCTTTTCATATTTCTTAAAAACCGGAAATTTCTTGTCTCTGTATCTTTTTTTTTTCTTTTCTTTTCTTTTTTTTTTTTTTTTTGTCAGTCATGGGGCTTGAACTCTGGGCCTGGGCCCTGTCCCTCTGCTCTTCAGCTCAAGGTTAGCGCACTACCACTTGAGCCAGAGTGCCACTTCCAGTATCTGGTTGTTTATTGGTGATAAGAATTTTACGGACTTTCCTGCCGAGACTGGCTTTGTACTGCGATCCTCACATCTCAGCTTCCTGAGTAGCTTGGATGACAGGCGTGAGCCACGGGTGCCCAGCTTATCTCTATATCTTGACAGGAGGGGACACCTCAGAGTTAGCCTGCTGGATACATTAACGGGAGCCTGAGAAGTCACGGTGGCAGGCATGTCTCACCAAAGCTAGCAGCAGAAATGACTTCCATGGAAATAAAACAGGGCACCACCAGACTCTAGCCAAACCCTAGGCCATCTTTAAAAATAACAGTAAGTGGTACCCTCGAATGAAGATTCATACCTAGATTCATTCCAGGTGGGGCAGTCTCTAGTGGCTGGAGGCAGGCCCCAATCACAGGAAGAAGCAGACCAAGGACAACCAGAACAGAAAACTCCACAGCAGAGCACTCAGTTTCCTCTGATTTCAAAGTCCTTTGCTGGCTTTGAAAATTCCAGCTCTGTGTTGACAGAGGATCCCAGGCTGGTAGGACTTCAGTGCCAGGCAGGCTCTCTAGGAGGCAAGCCTGCTGCAACATTGTAACAGAGTTGCTGAGCAGGTATTCCCAGAATGCATGAAATGCATAAAAACAGAGGTGGGAAATGACACTGTGGCTCAAGTGGTAGAACACTAGTCTTGAACTGAAGAGCTGAGGGACAGCGCCCAGACCCAGAGTTCAGGCCCCACGACCAACCAAAACCAAAACCAAAACCAAAACAAACAGAGGTGAATAAGGAGCCAGGCACTGGAATCTCAGTCCTGTCATCCTTGCTACTAGGAGGCTGAGATCTGAGGGTTTTGATTCAAAGCCAGCCAGGCCTGGAAAAATCCATGAGACACTAATCTCCATTTAACCACCAAAAAGCCAGAAGTGGAGCTGTGGCTCCAGTGGTAGAGCACCAACCTTGAGTGAAAAAGCTAAGGAACAGCATCTAGGACCCAAGTTTAAGCTCCAATACAGGCAGGCAGGCATTCAGGTGTGCATGCGTGCACGCACACGCGCACATGCACACGCGCGCGCGCGCACACACACACACACACACACACACACAGAGGTCAGTAAGGGAAGGACCAAGGATAGCATTTCAACAGGACATAACAGAGACAGGAGGCACATTCAGGGATCTAGGAGATGACCTAACTTGGGATGTAGAATAAAGGTAAAGAGCAGGTTGAGGCAGACCAAGGGTGTCTCTCAGGCTATGAAAAAGAGCCAAGAAAGGAAGTCAGCATATCTCTGCTGTCTAAAAATGTCCTCCAGAATGACTGTGGGCAAGTTGGAGTGGGCCCATAAGAGAAGACTCCTCTTGAAGCATCTTTAAATCCAGCTACACTAGTCCTTGGGCCTCAAGGCCCACATACAATGGCAGACATTCCTATTTGTTCCTGACAATTTAGGCTATATTCCCTACTTGGTCAAAAGTGGCCCTGTCTCAATGAAAATAAGGTTGAATACTTCAAGACCCGCAATTTTCCAAATTCCTACTTTTCCCTCCAAACAAAATTTTGATCAGCATAGAGTATTGGAGAAGGTACAATTCCATGTGCAAATCAATTACTAAGAATGTTTCTTGGGAATAGAGCAGGTGGTTTTAGACCACCCAAACTCAGCTCCCTAGGGTGGCGGATGCACTGGAAAATCATCACCCTAGTTCCCTTGTCCCAAGTCCCTTATTATATCAAGATGAAACTCTAAGTTGGGCTGTCCACAAAAAAAAAAAATGCTCCTAGGGCCTCAGAACTGTGAGCTACAGTTTGCAAGGCCACCAGAGATGACCTGAGTTATTGTTGACTGAGCATCTGGGGCCCCCAGACATCCTCCAGGAGCTTCTAAAACATGTCTGGGAACATCACAGGACATCCAAGCTCCTCCCAAGCAGTGAGAACTTGGGACCCTCCGTCCTGCTGCCAGGCTGCTCTGCTCTGGGTCCTGGAGAGTCAAGTGGGAGAGTTGGGCTCTGGCCTTGCTCTACCCTCTGACCCCCTAATGTGTGTATTTTAGGAAGCTGAACGGAAAATCAGAGAGAGGGCCCAGGTGGCTCCTGCTTGAGCCCTCAGACCAATGCTGAACCGTCCAAGGGTGAGACCAGGTACACACTGAGGTAGGCCCAGCGGTTTGTGCTGTGGGATACAGTCACCTTTCTTCCCCAACACCAGGGTCACAGGTCCTCACCCTCCCCTCCCCAGCCACCCTGCACACTGCCAACACCGACCGCCCCTGGCATGCACACCAGTCAGGAGGCCGCGCCACTCCCCTGGAGGGACACACTGGGTGCCCCAGGGCCAGGGCGACTCTGACACATCCAACCATTCCCAGTTGCTGCCTGAGCATTAAGCTACACTCCAGAAGGCAAGCTTCTGAGCAGAGGTTTTCAGAGCACAGAACAAGAGGGTGCCATCAGGCCACCAATAATCACAACTGTGTCTGGCAACCTTTTGCCTTCCCCAGGGTGGGCCTAATCCCAGCTCAAGCAGATGTTCTCAGCCAGGGCAGATTAAAATGTCCTCTGAGTTACTTTCATCCCTTCCAGTTAAAATAACATTACATTTTTCAAGTGTAAATTTAAAATGCAAAAAAAAAAAAAAAAAGATAAATAGGTCATCCATTTTCTTACAAGAAAAGCAGATGTGCCCATAATGGCATTCACTAAGGGGAGAAGCAGGGTGACACTGCATCGAATGAGTTCCAGAAACACTGAAGACAAGAGTGAAGTACCCTCACACTGCACTCACCCCCACCTGCTAGCATCCATTAACCTGTTCCTTACAGAGCAGACTCAGAGGAAGCCTGAGACCAAACATACTCAGGGGAAAATGCCTCTCACTCACAGTTGTTCTGGGTTTAGTGTCTATGACACTCAGAAAAATACACCAAGAAGTTGTGAAGTGGCCTTGCACTGGGAGCACCAGCGGCCAAGGGGCGCACACACCTCGGCAGTGAGCGATCCGTGGACACTGTCATCTTTTTTCTTTTTCTTCATTTTATTTTTTTGTGACACTGTCATCTTTGAGCAGCAGAAAGCCCTCCAGAGCAGCACAGGGGCAGCTGGTCTCTCCCTTCTAAGACACACACAATCTCTCCATCTAACTTAATGATAGTTACAAAGACCATTTTCTGTAATCACAAAGTTCTGATTAAAACTATATCTACAGACAGCTAAATTCTGGTTGGTTCATAAAGTGAATTTACAAGAAGAGAGCAGAGAGAGAGAGCTATGGCCAGGAGGCTTGAGGAGCTGGAGGAAGAAAAGGAAAAGAAAGACATTCCCGTGCCCTGTTCTTCATAAAGAAAAAGGGACTCGGGCTGGGAAGGTGGCTCAGTGGTAGAGCGCTTGCCTTGCATGCCTGAGGCCCTGAGTTTGATTCCTCAGCACCACATAAGCAAAAAGAAAAAAGCCGGAAGTGGCGCTCTGGCTCAAGTAGTAGAGCGCTAGCCTTGAGCTGAAGAGCTGAGGGACAGCGCCCAGGCCCGGAGTTCAGGCCCCACAACCGGACCCAAAAAAAAAAAGCGGGGGGTAACTCTGGACTAGGTTTCGAGGGTTGAGAGGCAACGCATTACCATCCACTCTGTGTTCCTTGCAAAGGGGTCTGATTGCTCTTAGACCTACCCACACCTACACCTCAGGCAGGGGTGTGCCCAGCCCCAAGCCCCACTCACTCTCTTCCAAAGCAGAGGTACCTTTTGCACAGTCAATCCAGAGAGAACTCAGTCTCCACCAGCCTATCCAGGCAAGCTGCTGCAGACCCAACGGGTCTCTGGCACTTTGTTAGCCTGCAAAATATCTGGCCCACAGTGTATACCCAGTGCTGGCACCGTGAAAGACAGCCTTCCAAATGGCCCAGCCATCGCTGGGCATAGACATGTAGTCCATTGGGCTGTAAGCCTGCTCTTCCTATGTGATTGGTACCAACCTCTTCTGCCCTCATGCCCCTTGCTCACATACAGTCACCCACGTCATCATCTGCACAGTCAGTGACCCTAACCAGAAAAGGATTGAGGACTAAGATTAGAAAGAGCCAGAAGTCCAAGCAGTACCCAGTCGATTACCTAGCCCAGCTAGGGCGCAGGCCAAGCTCTGGCAAACTCCAGGCTGGTCTGCAAGTGTATGCCACCGAGCACCCCAGCCCTTCTGGCACCCGTTGGTATTCGCAGAGCTTTCAAGTAGAGACCATCTGCAACTTGCAACCCAGAGGCTAGCAGGGTCTTCTTAGAGCACACTGTCCCTATGGGGGAAAGGAGCATTTAGGGCAAAAGCATAATCTCCAAACATTTGCAACTGCCTCAGAGCTCTGAGCAGCGCTCCTGGGCGAGGCAGAAGCAGCTCATCCACACATCCCTCCTGGGGCTGCTCCTGTGCCACATTCAGGCTCCATACTCCAAGAGATGTGAGAAGTAGATCATTCCAGGATGGAGATGCCTTCCTGCCAACTCTCAGAGGCTCCTGCATAGCCCTCAGATCGGCAAACACACCTAAGATGTCCAACCCCACCAGGTACGGAGGGGTCAGGGACCTTGCGTGCAGAAGAGTCTGCAAGGGAGTATAACTTAGGAGGAGAGCATTTTACCGCAGAGAGCTGCCTCCTCCTCTCTGAAGGCAGCAGGCCCTCCTCTGTGTAAAGGACACAGTCTGGGATGCGTTAGGGTTAGGGCTGCCTCTGCTGCCAGAAGCTCCACTGAGCACCCAAGACTATGCACCCAGCTCCCTACTCTTTTGTTTACAGTTAATTAATGGAAGGAAGTGATCATCACAGCCAATCAGCAAGGGGAAGGGAGCAATGACACGGAGCTGGAGCTGAAGGGAGCCTCCCCGAAACCTGCCTGTGGCAGGGGTTCGGCGCGCCGCTCCACTAGCTCCACCAGCCCCGGAGAGGAGCCAGACAGACATGGCCCCGAGCAGCTGGGAGCTCCACTCACTTCAGGTCTGCCTAGAGTCTCTCCTGCCTTTTGTTCACATGCCACTAGCCTCAGAGACAGCTTTGGGTCTCTCTATGATCCCTTTTTTAAACCATCAAGACAAAATTCCTCACATCCCTCCCCCAAAATAACAATAAAATCATCACTACCATTACTAGCATTACGTGACAGTCTAACGCACCAAGACCAAGCCATTTACAGCACCAACCCACTCTCAGATGTTTGTGGATTGTTGTTGTTTTCCCAGAGCTGAGGACCGAACTCGGGCCTCAAGTGCTCTTTCATGAGCTAAATTCCCAGCCCCTCTCAGACGTTTTGTTTCAGAAACTGAACACCCAACTTTACCAACCCCTGATGTCCACTGATTCAAAGGTGATGCTAAGCAAGCAAGCTTTGGTGACTCAGAGAAGGCAGCGAGCAGCTACAGCATCAAAACAAAACCATCCAGTGCCTGTTTATTTTCCTGACTTATAAAGAAGATGTGAATTCAATGGACAGAACCAATCCTGTGACCCCAGGAGCTCCTAGGCAGGCCATAGCCTGACAGCTCAAAGCTCAGACTTGCTGGTTTTAATATGCAAATCCAGTCACTGGCACCACAAACAGCCCCACACTCAGCCCCACAACAGCACTAGGAGAAGCTAAGAGGAACAGTGGCAGCGTTCTGCGCATGGATTCCACAGACACACTCACGCTTAGCGTGTGTCTCTTGAAGTTTGGAAGCACATGACGTGCAAAGATAAAATGCTTCCAGAAGCATCTCTGTTCTGTACCTGGGGTAGGGGGTCCCACATGAAATACCCAAGCTCCAAGAGAGATCTTCTGCTTAGGGGGCCAGCATCCTCCCCAGACACCCTGACACTGTGTCCTATGACCCAGCTGCAACTGTATTCCTCTCCCAGAAATCCGCACAAAGTTTCTCGCCTTGATCCACAGCGTCTCCCTCCCTAATGCCTTCTCTGTCTGACGCACAACACGCTTATAAGAATCTCAGAGACATAGGAGGGGCAGAGAAAGAGAAGAAGCACAGATCCAAGGCAGAACAGGAAGAAAAGAAAGCCTTGCCCTTCAGAACAGTTTTTAAAGCCACCCCAAACCTGCTTTTCCTGCAAGGAGAGCCTTAGAAATCCTCTCTGTTCTGGCCCTCCCCACCTCTGTCCAAGGGGAAAAGCCAAGCACCTCGTATCTGCCTTTGTCAGCGAAAGAACATAACATTGACTTACCTTTCCCCACAGCTATTGTCTGTCCTCTTTCAAAATGACATCACGGAAAGCAATCATGAAATTTACATGGGGGGTTGCAGGGAGGACGGGGGAGGGGAGGCAGCTGCCTGCCTCACCGCGGTCACATGTAGGGAAGCCTGTGTCCGGGTTTCAATTAAATATCTTCTCCCCTCAGTGTGCGAACTCCTAAGCCAGCTAAAGGCGACGTCTCATTTACTTAATGACCACTCTCGTTAGCAGCGGTGGCACGGGCTGGCGGAGGAGGCTCCTTTGTAAATACGCTACCCATGAACCCTTGGGGCTCCAATATATCTGTTTACTCTCTGAGGTGAAATAAATTTACAGTATAGCATCAGAAGGATGGATCTGCCAAACTGGAGGTGAGAGGTGCCCGCGCCAGTGAAGCCCTACGCACTGACCTCCACACCGCCAACAGAAGGAGCCCACAGCTGCCCAGACTGACCCACAATTAATATGCAGCATGATTGGGTTTTTTAATGCAAAATACACGACAGGGCAGGGAGTACTACAGTCGTCACACTCACTCCCACCCCCTGCTTCCTCTGCAAGTGGTTCAGTCCAATAATTCCTAATAGCAGCGACCGGAATGACAGATGCCCTGGGTTAGCATGGCTCCAACAAAAGTGCTTCACGATATTTATTGGTGGTTAGGAATATGACCTCCCATCATAAAGAAAGTGCTGCAGAATTTATTACCCAAAGAACCAAAAATATTACAGATGCGCTTATCTGCATAGTCAAGTACCAAGAATTTAACAGGATATGTTTTGTTTTGTTTTCTTTTGAGTGCATAAAAGGTACCAGAAACCAAAGACCAAAATGGTAAAGTATACACACAAAGAACAGAATGGGAAAGGAGATTTTTTTCTACTGTCTTTTTGTTATTGTTGTTTTAATTTTTTAATAATAAAACTCTCCCAAAGAATTTTAATCCCTAGGCACTGGTATCTAAACTAAAACAAGGAATTCACCACAAGCAAAGAGAAACACATAAGCTCAACTTTTCCTTCCTGTCTTTCTCCAGGTTTTTTCTAAACTGCCTGCCAGGAACTATCCAGTGAACCTCAAAGGAAGCCTCCGGCACACGCTGGAGCAGGTCCGCTGCTCTGATCGTAACCTGCCTGCCACTTCCCCAGCTTCCAATTCATGGTTCTGCCACACAGTCAGAGCCAAACCCAGGAACTTCCTTCATGAGCACAGAGACAAATCCGAATCAGAACACTGGGAACTGTGCTGGGAAATGCATGGATCCAAACTGAATTTATTCTCTTGGAGACGCTCCCATTGCTGCCAGCTAGAATGCCATAGCACTTAGGGTTCAGAAGTTAGTGCAGATTTCAACCAACAACAAACACCATTTCCTGATAAATCATGCAGGAACCTGACATCCTACTTGATTAACACTAGTCAGTTAAAAGTCAGTTAAAAAGCCATCCCCCAATGTTTGCTTTTCCTGTAAAGAAAATGGTCTTGGAAGTTCTCTCTGGGATAGGGCCACCAAAAGTGTGAATGAAATAGAACTGGAGCATTGAGCTTCCTCAACAAAAGCAAGTTGGAAAAACGTTGGCTGATGCTAGCTGAAACCTCTTTTATGAGCAATTTTTAGTATAAAGTTTATGCTCTACATATTACCAATAAATCTGGCAGTTTCATCCCAAAAGCAAGTATGTTAGAGTCTTATTCAAGCACGCATTCTCAACAAGATATAAAACGTGAAGATTAAACAAAAGGAAATAAATGCAAACCTGCACTAGTCAAACTGAGGATAAAATATTAACTAGCCCAGCAAAAACTGTTTGAAGTTTCTGCAGCGACTGCTTACCATCTTCCTAGTTTTCATGAACGCATATCCGTTAGCATAAAAGGGCACAGTAAGCTGAGACCACTCCTGCAAAGTGAAGTCTATCTCTTCAGGACATGCTGCAAGTGCTGGGTAGCTGACATCCCAAACCCCTGGCATTCCAAAATTCTATTAAACTCTTATCGGCAGACTGCAGCTTGGGGCAGCCCTGCGTGCCATTGTTCCACCGGGAAGGTGGGATCAAAGGGGAGATCTTGCTGAGTCAGCCTTCCTCCCCAGCAGTGCCAACCGCTCTGGAAAAGCCATTTGACTCACATATGTGATAGTCAAACTTAAGAAACAACACAAAACAGGGAGAAAGCAATATGCACAACAAAAGAACTTCATGGAGCATTGTTTTTGAGGGGATGGAAATTGTATTTGCACAAACCTCCATCTGCCAGCATCACATACCCTTTGAGTGACCCTGGGCTTCTGGAGGTGTCACTCCTCCAGTGGTCAGGAATGAGCTCCAGACCCCACCTCTGCCGCGCTTAGAGTGCACACAGAAACCAAATAAGAACATACCTACCGCAGAGCCTACAGCCAGCGCCCCACTGAGAGCTTGGGGCTGCACAAGCGTTTCAGAAGAGTAAGGATACAAGATCTTTAGCTGGCACCATCCATAGAACAAAGTGGGGGGCGGAGCTGGAAAAAAGGGGGGGAGGTGGCAGAGGGGTTTTCAGGCATGTTCCTCAGGCTGGCCGACACCATTTGGCCCTGGAAAGAAGCCGGAGAGAGAGGAGGAGTGCCGCAGGACGGTCAGCACGCTGGACAGCGCTCGCCCTGCTGAGCCTGGCCTTTGTTCTCTGACTCGCAGAAGTCTGCAGCGAGCGGAACCAGGGCCCCAGTGGCTGCACCACTCAGTTGAGAGAAAATTCCAAACCCCAGCAACTCACCCAAACAACTCCTGCCGGTGACAACAAGGTATAATCTAAAACTTTTCTTCTTACACAGACTCAAATGTCGTCAGAATTTTTTTAAATCATATTTTCTTTTCCATA